>NW_027042493.1:600000-824821 GCF_035927105.1 Exophiala bonariae
CTGCGCTGTCACTTTGTCTTAACTCGTCATGCTCTAGCACCTACTGGAAGAACTCTATCTGAACTGCTCGGAGGTGTGTCACCATGGAGGGGTCGAAGTGGGATTCACACACTTGCTGTCTGGGACTTCGCTGTTGTCTCAATTTGTCACTGAGCACTTTCTTCAATATCAGACAAGACCAGGTGTTGAGAAAAACCAAAAAACCTCATCAAACACAATGCTAGACAACAACGAAGAAGATCTAGAGCGGCTCGCGGAGCTATGTCTCTCCACAGCGAAGCAGATCAAGCAGCATCTCGCTTCGACCGGGCAACCCCAGATGAGTTTTGATCAGAATGGCCCGCCGTTCTTCCCTCATGCAACCAGTCCTCTGGACATTCAGCTGGCGAGGCTGGATCTCCGTGCTGCCGCCAAGAGGCTTTATGATCTTGTCTCTGGCCCAGATGAGGTCGTCGCTTATAATACCTACAATATTGTGAGTCTGATCTATGGCAGTTTTCTCGCTTTCTTTCTTTGAAACAGCGTCGAATGGTTGTTTATGTCTCAATTCATCCTGGATTGGGAAGTGGTCGATGTCCGATATGTGAGGAAGTCATCCAAGAAGCAACCATCTCTTATCAGTTGAGTTCTACATGATCTCCAGGACCAATATGGCCTACTCCAGGACTCTCTCACACCAACCAACTGACTGAGTCCCTAAACCACACAGACCCACGACCTCAACGCCTTCCACTACGTAAACCACTATTCCATTGCGTCCGCCGTCCCCTTGGACTCCAGCATCAGCTACAGCGCCCTCGCGACCGCCCTCTCCCTCGACACGAAGCAACTCCGCCAGATGCTTCGCCAACTCATCCAAATCCACGTCTTCCACGAGCCCACGCCCAATGAAGTGGCACACACCGCGTCCTCGAAACTCCTCATCACACACAGTGGCGTCGCCGCCTTCAACGCCTACATCTCGCGCGACGTGTTCCCCATGGCCGTCAAGCAGGTCGAAGCGCTCGAACACTTCGGCCACGGCAATCAACACCCGCACGAAGCCGGACTGAACTTCGCGTGCGGTACCGATCTGCCCATGTACGCATACTACGAAAGCCCGGGGCAATCGGGCGTGCGCGGGCGTTTCTCCCAGCTGATGACCTACGTGAGCTCATTCCCCGCGATGGATAAAGAGCACGCGGCGCACGGCTTCGCGTGGGATGCGCTACCCGCGGACAGCGTGGTGGTCGACATCGCCGGCAACGTCGGCCACTGCTCGATCCAGATCGCACGGACGAACCCGTCGGTGCGCATCATCGTGCAGGACCTGCCGAAGATCGTGGCGCGCGCGACCGACCCGGCCACGAGCGTGATCCCGCCCGAGCTGCGCGACCGCTTCACCTTCCAGGAACACGACTTCTACGCGCCGCAGCCGGTCAAGCACGCCGCCGTGTATTTCCTGCGCATGATCATGCACGACTACTCGGACGCGTACTGTCTCAAGATCTTGCGGCGCATCGTGCCGAGCATGGCGCCGTCGAGTCGCATCGTCATCATGGACCAGGTGTCGCCGCCGGTCGGGGTCGTGCCGAGCGCCATCGAGCGCATGATGCGCACGCAGGACCTGCAGATGATGTTGTTGACGAATGCGCGGGAGAGGGATGCCGCCGAGTGGCAGGAGTTGATTGCGGGCGTGGTTGTTGATGATGATGGCGATGGGAACGAGAGCGTGGATGACCAGGTCTTGTCGACCAAGACGACGAGGAAACTGGAGATCAAGAATATCGTTAGTCCACAGGGAAGCACAATGAGTCTGATTGAGGTGGGATTTGTCGATGACGTTGTGCCCGTTGCTAATGGTGTCTCTGATACCAGTGCTGAGTGAACGGCCATGGATAAATGGAGCAGAAGGGCATCTCATTGTTGCAATGAGGGCCTCGGGTTGAGGAAGTAAATATCGTGAGATATGATCATCAAGACACAGGTAGCATGGATAGACTCCGTATGCTCCAGATGCATTGTCGCTATGTTGTCTTGTTTCTCCGCAATGCTGCATGGGTTCTTACAGCCTATGTTTCGAGTGGCTCGAGTGTCAATTCGCACCGTCTGGGCTTTCGAAAGAGAAAAAGTATAGCACTGACAATATACACACACGTAAACTTTCATTATTAAGGTACGCCTCTGTGCAGAGGAAACTCGTAGGCGAACGAATACTGGGTAAATAAAAGCTCGTTATCCACGCTCACTGGCAAAGTCCACAACATGGGATCAACACAATTAGTTCATATCCGCCGGATCGGTGACCCAGACCAGTTGTCGACCTGACGCACGAGCTTCCCGGTCAGCCTTGATTCCCTCTTCAAATTCCTTGTCCCAGTAGGCAATGGAGTCTTCGGTGTCTTTCTGTGTCCAGTTCTTGCGCACCAGATCGGCAATGTACGAGCTTGCGATTCCGGCCTCTTCATACGTTTGAACTGTAACGCTGTCGAAAATGCTCTTCGCCCATTCGTCAAATTGATGTTCACGTTCGTACTCCGTCATACCATCTTCGCCGACTGTAGTATTGTCTAGTTCTTCGCGACTAGGTTGTTTGGCTGGAGTTTCTTCCTCCATAATCGTACTATGGTGACGAGGCTGGAAGTTCGTAGGTCCAGGTGTTGAGAACATCAAGTTTGACTCTGTGAAATCAGAGTTGGTCAAGTCTTCGTGCTCGGTGTTCGAATCTGTCAATGGGGGAGAGGATGATCGTGACCGTGCTGGCTCTCCATGAGACAAGCGTGATGATCGTGCTGGTTTGTACTTCTGAGCCTCGGATCTAGCCTTGTTGAGTCTGGTTTCTTGTATGTCATTGACAACACCACTGTCATTCTGGCTGGGGAATGATGAGATAGCATTTGAACCAGAGGATTGAGGCAACTCTGCATGAGACATCCGAGGTGTACTCGGTTGGGGAGGAACATTGGTTTGGGTTTGACGTTCCTTCTCCTTTTCGAGTTCAGATAACTCACTATCATCAAAATCATCGTACTCATCAGCTTCGGGAAGACGGAAATGACCAGGCGATGGATTCGCGAGCGACGGACGCCAGCTATTGTCGTTGGGATCGAATACATTGTTGTCGAGTGCAAATCGAGTGGTCTCATTCTTGCGCGTATTGCTGATAGTGGATGGTGATAGGATACTTTGTGGGTTGTTCAGCGACACAGATGACTCAGAGATGCTCGATGTATCGGAAAAGACACTGCCATGATACTGTCCAGCTGGTCCATATGATCTATAGACGTGCTTGACTTCGGTGTTCGGATTGAACAAGACTGTTTTTCCTGACCGACCAATAGTAGAATTGGCATTCTGTCGCAATGCTGAGCGTAGAGGAGTTTGAGGTTGCTGAGTTGTCTTGGTGGGAGTTGATGGGTCCAGAATCGAATCGACCTCGTCAACGTGATTTTCAACGTCGAGATAGCTATCATCAATACCGAAACCACCGGCCTTTGGACCAGGTATTTTGCCATCGACAGATGCTAGCTTTCTCTTGTTAGAGCCTGGAGTGGCTTCGAACTCGACATCCTCATCTCTTGCTTTTGCCGCCAAAAAGGCTTGTCCAGATTTGGTTTCTCCGTAGCGACGACGCTTGAAGTACTGATCATGCGCAGCCTGATAAGCATGCGGCGATGGAACATTCTCTGGAGATTGCCGAGGACTATTTGCCACCAGATCGAGTTCTGGAGTTGGGCTTGAGGTTCGCTGTTGAGGTGGAGAGGTTCTGGCCGTTGGCTGTACCGCCGGGGTGCTTGATTTGACTGGCGATGAGCCCTTGAAGAGCCCAAAGATCTTTCTCACACTTCCGAAGATACCAGGCTGGACCGGAGTACTTTGTTGCTGAGGGGTCTGTGGAGTGGCTTCTTCCGCGGGCTCGGGGGTTGCCTTTTCCTCTTTGTCATCGGTCGGTTTCAATATCTTGGCATAATATGGAGATTCATGTAAAGCCTCGACGGAATGGACTTTTTGAGCGAAACCGGTTGGTGTATCCAGAATCGATATCTTGGGTGGGACGGACAGGGCAGATCTCGTGCGCCAACTCGAGGTGAAGAAGGGCTTGTGTTTTGGTGGCTGGGGTGTTAGAAGGTTGTTCCGGGCGCGTTTCGATGATGACTCGGCCTCATCCTCGGGTTCTCGACGTCGCTTTCCTGTAGGGGTCTCTGGGGACTTTGTCAGATCTGGGTCCGTTGGAATAGAGGCATCCTCGCATTTTGAATTATTCGGCATGGTGCCTTTGTTCACATCGCTGGGAGGTGGGGGAGATGATGGAGGTGACGGAGGACAAACAACACGCCGCTGCGGGCGCTCATAGCAGATTTTGACATTAGGGATGGCAGATCTCCTCTTACGTTTTTGGGGGACATATTCAGAAAAGCCTTCGGGCCGCGCTCCTTGTCCACGCGTGTGGACCATACTTGGGATGATGGGAGAAGGGGAGGAACAGGAGGAAGGGAAGGTGACGGAGGTGTAGAAAAGAGAAAGAAAGAGTCACCAGACGTGACTCAATCACAACGATGCCTGGTAGAAATGTGAAGGCAGTCTGAGATTCACGAAACAGTGAATCGCAAGTGAGATGGAAGTGCTGGCGAACTTTAGTTGCTGTTTTGGGACTAGTAAGAATATTCTCTTGGCATCTGTTTCCGCTTACCTAAGGTCAAAAGTACGGAACTGGAACTGGAACTGGAACACGCCGGACTCTGAAAACACGCCATTGCGCCCTACTGTGCATCGGCGGACTTCAAATCACCAACACGAGTACTATGGTATCTTTGGATAGTGCCATGTCAGTCACAGACCTGGAGGTGACATGCCGAACGCTCATTCTCAGGATCAGCATTTGTACGTTCCTCGGAAGATCGTGAGAGCTTGCAAAGTCGGTCTTCCAATTCTGCGGATTCATTATCTAGATCGTCGCTTGATGTTTTCACAGCCCTTGTATTGCTTCTATCAAGTTCTGGAGATAAATTTACAATGCCAGCTTGGAGAGCTTGCGTTCTCTTCAATCTCATCCGCACGCCCTTCTCCACGTCTCTTGTAAGAAGAGCGACGTTGTCAATGGAGAACATAGTATTGCGAACGTCTATGGTTGATCTTGAGGTCGAAGTCTTCCTCGAAGATATTCCCATCAGTGCTTCAATATGCTTTGGAGGCATCTAGTCATTGAGGTATGCTACCGAAAAGTACATACGGTGTTTCACATAGCTACAGTGTACCCCTTACATCAGTAGAAGCCCACCAGCACTACCAGCCTATCTCCCATGTGCACCTATTGGGTGATGGGACCTGCCGCAGGCGCAATGGCAACTGCTTCGAAACTGATTCGCTTCTTATCCGCTTCACTGGGTACACTCAGTCCTGCAGCATCTTCCCCATGAGATTCAGCAGCCTCACTTTGCCTGCGCTTTGCCGCGATACGTTTATCTCGCCATAACAGGATTTGGATGAGGGCTGTCCACAGTACTATGAGAGGAAGCAGAGGTCAGTCATGTTCACGTTCATTGAAGCATCACGGCTGCACTTACGAAGTAGAATCTGGAGAACCAGGGACCATGTATAACCCTTTCTTGCGGCCGGAAAGTCTGTAGTTTTCCAGACGAAGTTAGGAGCTACCGCTTGCACCACATAGGCAAAATCGTTGCCTGCGGCTACGAGCAATGCTCTCTTCTCAGTGTCATCCGAACATATCTCGTTAATCCAACTCAAGATGAGAGGGCCTGCTCCAAACCCGATTTGACTGAGCCAATACACAATCTTTCGGCCATGAATGTCGCTGTAGAGCGGCATCTGGCGTAGAACGATAGAGAAGATCAACTGTGATATATGTCAGTATGCTTTTGGTAGGAGATCACCATGGGTCTTTAGGTGTATTTACATTGATCACGGCGCCGGCGTAGATGAAAGGGTAACGTCTACCATGTAGAGGGCCGTCGGACGCCCATCCCCAAAGGAAGGCCATGCCAATAAAAACGCCAACTGTCACGTTGGGCACTGCATCTTGTGATTAGTACGATTTACGACGAACTTGACCTGAACACTCACGGTAGTTGATCTCTGGGATTGTGAAGTTAACGCCGGGCACTGGATTAGGTTTCTTATTGAAGCTTTTGAGCCAGAAACCCATGGCAGGTTGAAAACTACCATTATTCCAAATGACATACAACATGGCTGGAGACGATTGTTAGCACAAGAGATGAAAAATGGGATGATTAATGAGGGAGACATACGCAAAATGTAGGTATGCCAACTGAATAGGAGTCTCTTGAATTTGGGCCAAGTCCAGGGCTCCTTGCCAGCACGCCCAATAGCCTTCATGCGTTTGATTGAAAGCTGATGTTCCGCTTCCGTGGTCCACCATGTCTTTACGTTCCCCTGAGGTAGATTCGGGAAGAAAAGATAGCCCATGAGCGCCAAAGGAAGTGTGATGATACCGTCAATGATGAAAAGCCATCTGAAGCAAGTCAGAAAGATTGCGGTTCAAGAATCAGGCTCGGCTTACCTCCAACCTGCTCGACCGTGCACTCCGTTGAGACCAGTGTATGCTGCAGCCTGCAGAAAACCGCTGAAGAGTTGTCCCATCGAACCGGCTAGCCAGAAGATCATGGCGCGCTTGCCGAGCTCACGAGGGGTGTACCAACTACCGAGAAGATAATGGATGCCAGGATAGAAGCCCGATCTAAAGTTGAACGATGAGTAACCAGAACCAAGAATGAGGAGAGTAGCTAGGCTCACTCGAATAAGCCGACCAGGAATCTCAGAGCATAAAGTGCTTTGTACGAGGATACTGCACTTGTGGCAATGGTGGCAACTCCCCAACCAAGTTCGAGCTGAGAGGGTGAAATCAGTAAGTTGAAAACGACCACACAAGCAGGTAGCATATTGACTTACGGAGGGAATAACAATGCGCGGCGAAAGTCTGGTCAACAGCAGATTCGAGGGGATCTGACCGATGACATATCCAACAGTCCAGATCGAAGTGCTGGTCACAAGCTGATTTCCATACATTGAAAGATCCTCTTGCATGCCACTGAGGAAAGCATTGTTGACATTGTACTGATCGAGATTCTTGAGGAAGTAGCCAATCTATGAAGTTGATTAATCAAAGAAGTGGAAAACAAGGAGAGAGCGCATGCGAAAAACAAAGAAAACTTACCGAAGCAAAGGTCAGCACAAATGCATCAACCTTGAACAAAAGCCAGCGTTCCTCCTTGGGAAGCTCCCAGGTATCCCAGATATAGCCCTTCCATGTTGAAGTCGGCTTCACAATGTGCTCTTGCGAGCTATTCGAAGAGGTCGAGAATCCAGCTTCCTCATCCACCGTAGTGGCTGGAGCACCCTTGTGGTCTCCTGTCTCCTTGCCCATGGTGTTCGATCGATGGGTGTCGAATAGACTTCAATCGTTCTACCAAGAAAAGGGAACACGGACGCCGTGTCTTGACACAACTTGGCCATAAAATAAGATTCGTCCATCTCATGTCTTATACAAGTTCTCGTCCGCCGATCCAAGTCCGCCAAAGCGATACTTTTTTTCGCGTGGGTGTGTTCTGCAGCAAAGCACGCAATCCCGAGCCAGAATGTTGAACAACACGCGGAACGAAAATCAAAAACCGATTGGCCCCAGATAAGATAGTTCGACTATAATTCGCAATACTGGATCAGAATTATACCATTTACTCTCGAGGATAGTTTGTGATCTTCGCGAATAACACCACACGGTACCCATCTTTTTCGAGAGGTAAGGTGATATCGGTGCGGCTCGTCGCTGTCAAGCACGACGGCCCAGACCTCTTCGTCAGAAATCTGGATGCTTGCCGAGCTTGTCCACGTTTTCCAAGAATTTTGGTAGTCGATGTGGATTTCAAAGCGCATGAATATTCTCCAATCTCTCGAGATGTTCCTCCACGTCTTGTGGGTATTTTGGAAGAGGCTTACCGTTCAAAGCAGCGCCGAGCTTCGCACTGCGTGGTTGCAGGACCTTGGTTCCGGACACTTCGATTCTACTCATCGATGTGATCGTAATCGGTACACCCTGCGTTGTTGGCTATTTCTAGGTAGTCTTCATGTCCAACCATGATTCCGCAACACTCCGCGCTGATGCTTGGGGAAGAAGAACAAACCGGGAGCCAGGCCGATAAAGCCGAGGAAAGCCGATGAGGCTGCTGTGGCTAGGTGCTTAACGCTTAGGGAAGGCAAGGATCCTATTGATTGATCAGGGTCCCCTCCAGGTTCAAGGGATGGATACTGTACAAGCAATTTCATCATTTCGTAACTAACGTATTTTTGTTCCAACGAGTCCCAACTTCCCCAGTCCTATTTCTGGTCAATTATGCCTCGTCTCGGAAGCACCAAGTTTTCAAGATTAAAATCTCTCATTGCACCAGAGGAAACGCACTAAATCAGGTGCGGCAAGTTCCTCTATGAGGATATTCGACCGTTAGTAGTAAGTACTCGTACCTAAGGTTCCACCTTCACAAGCCTGGATAAATCGACCCCACGGATGCGGGAGAACGGTCGACAAAAGGCAGCGTGTCCCTGGCATCTTTCAACAACAGGTGTTCCACCACATCGACCTTCTCACTGCCACCGGGACGACCGTCGGCATGCAACGTTTTTGGCGCGCCGATGATCCAGAGCCCCGTCGCCGCCCAGCGCTGCTGTCTCGCAATCGTGGTGATCCAGTCATGCTTCCAGCGCCCAGCGAGCTCCTCATGCCAGAACAGGCCCATTGGCTCCTTGAGATGCGCCTCCAGTATCCTCCACCCGTTGTTGATGTAGGTCTCGCCCTGGACATTCGACTGCTGCCCCGTTGCCGCCTGGAGAGCCAGGTCGAGACTGACGAGGATGATGTGCCCTTTCCTCCTCACGTAGCCATCGATGTGCTGCAGGAGGTAGCTGCCCATCACCAGCGCCGACCACGCCACAATGATGCGCAGGTCGGAATTGCCTGACAGCCCGCTGAGCCTCTTGTTGAGGAATGTCTGGGCCATCTCGTTCAGGGGTGGTACGCTTGGAGACGTGATGTATTCGGACAAGTCCTGCTCGTCTGGAAGCTCGGCTTGAGATTCGCTGTGATCGGTCGTCTCAGGGGTATTGTTGTGGCATTTGAGCTGGAGGCAGAATGCCACGAGTGCACAACAGAGTTGTGACTCGACAGCTGACAAGTCTTCCCACACCAACACCTGACATATCTGGTCGCTGAGGCTGGCAAGCTCCCTTGCAGTTACAGCTCTAGACCAGGGATGTGCTGAGTCTTGCTGGACCAGCAGTTTGTTCAGAATACTGATCCAGTATATGGTTCCGGGACTCAATGTCGCGTAAGAGAAAGGGGACGTCGGCGTCAACTTCTCCTTCTGTTTGGAAGTCTCGGGTTGTGGTGATATCGATTGCCTCGACTGTGTCTCAGAAGACAATTGAGAGGGAGAGCCTTGAAGTGAAGGGTCGCGCACGAGGTCTCGTTCGGTCCTATATGCATGGACTGCTTTCCAGCTAGTCGGCCATTAGTCTCTTTATTATGCAGAAAGGTAGGTTTAGATTACGTACCATCGGAGACGGTTAACATTGATGCGTGAGATGTCTGTCCCGGGGTTCGCGTGGATATATTGTTCCACTAGTGCTTGATAAGCTTCGATATGGAGGTTGAAGGCATCACGCTCGTTTGTCATGTACTAGAGAAGCAACAGTGTTAGCAGGAGAAAGGCACAACAAGAAGAAGCAGAAACACTTACGGCAATACTGAGCATTCTCCCAATGGTGAAGATAACTTCAACCTCGGCGCAGGGTGCCGTGAAACTCACGCGTTGTTGGAGCTTGGCCAGTGCCAGACCACGATGGTATAACATGAAGGAGTCGTCCGCCGCGGAACAACCATTACTGATCAACCATGCTGATCGACTTACGGCAATCGTGGCGTCGAAGAGCATTTCATCCTGCATGGCAATTGGCCAACAAAGATCCAATTGGGTATTGTAACCCATGCAAGAATCAAAGAAGCCGGACATGTGCGGTCCCCAAACATGGATGTCTACAGTGAGGAGGTCAGCTCAACAGCGCGAAAATGAGGAGTGGTGAGTCAACTTACGATAATCGACCATCATGTTGACCGTCTTGCTGTTGGAGGTTGGAAAGGCGTTGAACGGGTCCATGCGCAAGCCTCCTCCGACGTTGAGCGTCATCTTCGAGCCTTTATCCCCTTCATTCTTTCCTCCATCTTGCTGCCCAGGTGACTCTCCGACGACCATAGCTATGGAGGCGTCTTGCAAAGCAGAGACCTTCATGCCAAGGACCATCTTGCCCTCGGTCGACGAAGAGGTAGGGCTCTCCTTCAGCGAGACTGGAGTACTCGAAGCCGCCCTCCATCCCACAAGGCTTCGAGCATACTCTGCTCCCTGATGTGCCAACACCTCCTGTCGACGACGTTTACCCGCGCTCTGGAACTTCCTCGCATGGCTCGAGACCAACTTGGATCCTCCTCGCGGACATGAATATGGATTCTGTTGGATGAAGATGTGGCTCGGGCTGCTGCTTCGAGATTTCTCCTCCTTCAAGTGGTTTCTTCCCGCCATCGATGTTCTCAGCGTTACCCGACATCCTGGGTGGTGGCTCGAGGTCAATATATACGACATTGAACCAGAATACTAGATCACGGCGAGTGAGTATTTTAAGGTGATATTAAGTCAGCCCTGTGGCCGTCGAGACCCTCGAGTCATTGAGGTTTGGGGGCGATTATTTGTAATAATCATGAACAGGGTGTAGTCCCAGCGATTTGCGGAGATATACATCGAAGAGGACGCAAGAATGAACTGCTGAACTCTATTTCCGATTCAAAACCGCATGGAGCGCCGCCCGCTGTCACATAATCATGCAGGGTTCCCGTTCTTTCGTCGTAGTGGTAGTCTGGGATCTAAAGCTTGACTTCGGAATACAAATGCCCCCGAATTTTCAGCCTTGAGGCACAAGGGCCGATCTTTCTCAAGTCATGAATGGCGATCGCCGAAGTAAAGACGAAGTTGGTGGTTTCTCGTACTCTGTTGGTCGCGAGCAGGACCCGATTGGATGGTAACCTAGCCTTTGAGGGGGCGTGGACGGTGCATAGGGCTACTCGCTAGGCATCAATTCGGCCAAAATCCGCGCATGATGTTTGCAGCGTGGGAAGGGAACTAGCCGCGCAAAGCATAAGTATCACCCGGGAAAGTCAACTGGAATCAACTGGAATCAAATGAAATCAAATAATTTTTCTCACGGTTCTGGCTCGGGGCGCAAATCGAGTTGGACTGATCAGCTTCTGTACCCGAGTAGCCCGTAGTTTTAGCCCAGAGTAGCCGGGTTAAGCGAAGTAAGCTGAAGATGTATCTTCGCTGCCGGTTTATGATTTCGAGTGACATGATATAAAGAAGTAAGCACTGAGTTCATGTTGAGACCTAGCCGATTTTCCTCGTTCACACCGGTCTGAGCTCTCAGGTGTTTCGAAGCGTTAGGGTTGTCATTGGCAGTCATATCAACCAAGTTGCGGTAGGTAGATGAAGAGTGGAACGTTCCATCCATGAAGTGGTGTTGAGTCTACAATCTGTACGCCTACGCCTTGCATATACGAGCCAAGCTATCCGAGGCTGGTTCTTTCATTGAGAGTTTCAACACAGTCTATGAATCCGCTTAGTACATATCTAGTGTGGTGTGAAGGCCGTCAATATGTGTATCCGGTGGGAAGTTCATGGAGTCTAGCTGATTAAGACAACCCGAGAAGATCTGGTCTTTTGCGCAGTAGATCAGCTGTGCACAATTCGATCTGGTTCTCTTGTGTCGATCAACGTCCATCAACCAAGTCAATGAGTGATTAGTTAGCATCGGTCTATTGTCTCGCGGGGACTGTGCTAAAAGGTTCCCATGACGTCGGTGTGAAAGGAATCACCCAACCGAGTATTCGTGTGGGGTAGGCTGAGAGACCTTGGCGTGGCTTTTTGATTACCGCTAAGGCTTTTGGTAGTATTCTCTTTCTCAGCCCTGTTAGCCCCTCGGATCATACTTGAGAACTGGCTAACTATTTCGAGAAGAACCTTAGTTGTATCCGATTGGCGGTAGCTCAATGATCTGAGATGATCGGCGCTTCAGGCTCTTGATATTGCGCAAGTTGTTGTTGAGGCATTCACGGTGTTTGGCCGCAAGGTTGATGCACGCTTAATCATCCTTGCCTGTGTAATTTTTGTGATGAAAGTAGGTGTCATGACGTTGAAATGAATGGTAGACTTATAAGAGTCGTGGATTCGAAAGGAAAAATACTCGATTGCAGGATAGTCTTCCGGATACAACAAAAGGACACACTTCACAAAAAGGTCAATCATGTCTCCTAGTGACTTTACAATTCCACCAGGGTCTCTGGTCGTGGTGACAGGTGCGAATGGTTTTATTGCCAGCCACGTGGTGGATCAACTTCTCCAAGCAGGCTTTCGAGTCCGCGGTACCGTTCGCAGCACGAAGCGAGGCGGTTGGACCGTGGATTATTTCAATGGGAAATATGGGGACGGGAAATTCGAATTGATTGAGGTACCGGAAATGGGAGATCCTGGGGCGTTTGATGAAGCGGTCAAAGGCGCAGCGGGCTACATTCAGATGGCCACACCAGTCATGGAGTCATATGACCCGAATGTGGCTGTGCCGAATGTAGTTAACGGCGTGTTGAACGGGTTGAAGGCAGCAGCGAGTGAGCCATCTATCAAGAGGTTCGTGATGACTTCATCGTCAACGGCAGCAGTCAGTCCTCAGCCAAACAAGGAGTTCTCGGTGACTCCTGAGACCTGGAACGACGAAGTAGTGAAACAAGCATGGATTCCCCCGTACAAAGGGGTACAGAAAAGGCTTGACGTTTACACTGCCACGAAGACCGAGAGCGAGAAAGCTGCATGGAAATGGGTCAAGGAGAATAAGCCCAACTTTGTACTGAATGCGGTCTTGCCAAATGCTAACATGGGCACGGTACTCGACGTCAAGGGTCAGGGAGCGCCAAGTACCGTGGGTTGGATCAAGGCTCTGTGGAACGGATTTGAAGGAAGTGAAGACTTGAAGGAAAACCCACCTCAGTATTTCGTCAATGTTCAGGACACGGCAAGGGTTCACGTGGCAGCGCTTTTGTATCCCGACGTCAACAACGAACGACTCTTCGCCTGGGCATATCCATACAATTGGAATGACATTCTCGCCATCTTGAGGAAATTGTACCCCAATCAGAAATTCATTGAAGATATTCCGGATCTTGGACGAGACTTGAGCAAAGTCACCAACGACAGAGCCGAGGAGCTAGTGAAGCGATTTGGACGACCAGGTTGGACCAGCTTGGAGGACTCGATCCGCGATGCTACAGTTGGTTGGGCTTGATGGTTCTGGTACATAATGCATGGTTTGCGAGTCACTTAGACGCGTCCTCCGGCACAGTATAAAGACCTATACGTAGCCTGGGTAGATCACGTGATAAATGTTCAAATCTCACGTGTCAGCGGCCTCATTGTTCCGAGTTGCTCCGACCTTTGTCTCTCGGCAGTCTTGTCCTCTGGCCATTACTGGTCGTCATCAGCCCGAGAATGTGTCTCCGATTCAGACCTTCGATGACGGATTTCATATGGGCAGAAAGATACTTGTACATAATCTGAATCACCCGAGAGTGAGGAGTCGAGACTGCACTTGAGACTCTCTTTCATCGTTCTTTGTATTCATATTCCACTCTCGCTATTCTTGCTTTGCCCTGCAAGGTTGTAATTGTTTATCCACTGCAATTTGTCAGATCCAGAGATCATCATGAGATACCAAACGCTTCGGTTCACCATGTTTTATAAAGAACCCAAGACCGAGAACACACGCTCACACAGTAGTGTGCGGCTGGCAAGTTCAACGTCATCAGCCTCGAGTCTACGATCGTTCGATTCGAATGCGTCTTTGCTCACGCGACATTCGACGACATCGTTGTCCAACACTCAGACGCCGACCGAACACTCGATAAATAAGAAAGAGCCCTGAGAAGACACGCGGTCTTTTGATACAATAACATACGGTCTTCGACTCGAGGACACCGAAATCTGTTTCAATCCATGAGATTTCTGGTGCGTCTCCAAGAACACCCGATATCGTGCGGGGTTCTCCACGAAACCGCCGTCAAAGAATCCCAACGCCCGCTCAGTAGTTTGTCATGAATTCCACAGATGACACCTGGATCACGCAGGGCGAGGAATCATCTCTAGAGACATAAACATGGTATGAGATGCCTGGAACCATGAAGACGCCCAAGAGGTTTGTGTCTTCTGAAATGTTGGTTGGGCTTGCAACTGCCCATGTCACACTGCCAAGCACCGAGGCTTAATGACAGTACGATGCAGTTTAAGCGAAAGATGTTTTCCGGGACTTGATTGAACTTGGGATGGTTAAGCTATTTCAGGTTTATCAGGATACAGCATGACGGGAACAGCGGTGATTGATTTCTCTCCGGTGTTCGCAGGATATTCGAAGGGGTAATCGAACCTTGGGCAGTGGTGTTCGGAATTGCAGCTCGAGATCGGAACTGCGAGGCTCGCAAGCACGCATGTGTCGGAAGCCTGCATCAAATCGAGCTACTACGAAGTATTCGTTCCGAGTACTACCTAGGTACTTATTGGGGGTACGGCTATCTAATCTTTGTTGCGGCGTTGGCTGTATATATGTATGTTTCCAGATGATGCCGGAATGATAATGATTGACGGTGACGATTACTGAGGACACGTACTTGAATGTATGTCAAGTGACCTGTGCCTTGCACCAGTGATTTTCACATGTTTACTCCAATCTTGCGATGCTTATTCGCAGATTGAGACTGAGAAAGAGTCAGGAGGATTAGCATGTGAAGTGCGCGTTTCGCTGCTCTCGGAGCCTTTTACACCGCCAGCAGGTGGCATGATCAGCCTACGAGTAGAATTTAGGGGTGGCTTGTGGGGGCATGGGGACCGAGGGGAACTCTCCCTTCAGCCTTCAGGCTCTGGGGCGTAGGGGTCCACTCAGGCTCGAGCCTGGAAGCTCCGGGGAGAGAACTCCGACGGTCCCCAGCTCTGTGTTACGACCAAGGCAGCTCTCCGTAGGCTTTGGGGTTGAGGGCGATCGCTCCGGTGCAGAGAATACCGATTGAAGAATTAAGTATTAGTATTATATATCTAGAGGGATAGATTTGAGAGTCGACCGAGTCCTGTGGCGATTCAATCCTAGTAGTAGAATTCCTTGGTCTGGGGCTACCAGTGTTGTCTTGTGTGGGCACCAGTCAGGTGAAGCATATTTCAAGTGTCAGCGTGACTGTCCGTGCCAGTGCGTTGTTGCTCAGTCTACCAATTCCCTCTCCCTCTCCCTCTCCCTCCCGCGGCTCCCACACATTCAAACTTCGTGCCGAGGTTCACTTCTCTGTCTCGAATTGTCACTACTCTCGGTGCTACCATCATTCATCCTCTACGATTCGTCCAAACAGATTGCATAGCCAAAGTCTAGCCTGCCAGGTGATCCTTATATTCAAATTCTCATCCTTTCGCACTCTGTCCACCTTCCATCGATCCTCGCACCCAGTCTAGCCATCTCTTCTACCCTCTTCACCATGACCCCTCCTCGTGTTATTGTCGTTGGCGGTGGCCGTAAGTCATATCCTCATCACTCCGATCCTCCTACTCATCATTGACTCTCGCAACCTAGTGTCTGGCCTCAGTGCTGCTCATACTGTCTATCTCAACGGTGGCAACGTCCTAGTACTCGACAAGAACAGTAAGTCTGATCCAGTGCAGCTTCCGAAACTGTGGTGTTGACATTTCCCGCAGACTTCTTCGGTGGCAACTCGACCAAAGCTACCTCCGGAATCAACGGAGCACTTACCCGCACCCAAGTCGACCTCAACATCGGCGACTCGGTCAAACAATTCTACGAAGATACCCTCAAGTCCGCCCGTGACAAGGCGAGACCTGACCTCATCCGAGTTTTGACCTACCAATCCGCAGCCGCAGTCGAATGGCTACAGGATGTCTTTGGTCTGGACCTGACCCTGGTCTCTCGTCTCGGGTATGAAACGCATGGCGCTCTATTTTGGAAAATCCACTAACAAGACTGTAGTGGCCATTCCTTCCCCCGAACACACAGAGGTCATGATGCCAAATTCCCCGGCATGGCCATCACATACGCCCTGATGCAGCGATTAGAAGAGCTCACCGAGTCTGACCCAGACAGAGTACAAGTCATCAAGAAGGCCAAGGTTGTCTCACTGAACAAGGAAGGCAATGTCATTACCGGCGTAACGTACGAATATGATGGCCAGACAAATTCAGTCGATGGTGTAGTCGTCCTTGCGACTGGTGGCTATGCTGCCGATTTCACCGAAACATCTCTCCTCAAGAAACACAGACCAGATACCTTCGATCTATCATCGACGAACGGTACTCATGCCACTGGTGACGGTCACAAGATGTTGATGGCCATTGGTGCCAATGACATCGATATGGACAAGGTCCAGGTACATCCCACTGGTCTGGTTGATCCCAAAGATCCCGGCTCCAAATGGAAGTTCCTGGCTGCCGAAGCCCTGCGAGGTGAAGGTGGTATTCTTCTCAACAGCGATGGCCAACGGTTCTGCGATGACCTCGGCCATCGTGATTATGTTTCAGGCAAGATGTGGGAGGAGAAGGAGAAGGGCAAGTGGCCTATTCGACTCGTCCTCAATTCCAAAGCATCCAACGTTCTTGACTTCCACACCAGACATTACTCTGGTCGTGGTTTGATGAAGAAGATGACTGGTAAGGAGTTGGCCAAGGAAATCGGCTGCGGTGAAGCCGCCCTTGATAAGCAATTCAAGGAGTACAATGCCATCTCCAAGGGCGAAAAGAAGGACACCTGGGGCAAGAAATACTTCCACAACCTGCCTCTGGAGATTGATGATGACTTCCATGTTGCCGTGATGGAGCCTGTACTACATTTCACCATGGGTGGTATGGAGATCAACGACAAGGCCCAAGTTCTCGGCGGCCCAGAGCAGAAGCCATTCGAGGCACTTTTCGCTTGTGGTGAACTGGCTGGTGGTGTCCACGGTGCCAACCGACTGGGTGGCTCGTCACTACTTGGCTGTGTGGTTTATGGCCGTGTTGCCGGCGCATCTGCCTCTCAATATCTCTTCCAGAAGCTTACCTCCGGAGGTGTGACGGCCGCTGCACAACGTGCTGGTCAGATCTCGCTACACATCGACCCTAACGTGCCGGGCAAGATCTCGGTCGAATGGGGAAGTGGTGGCTCTGGACAGGCTTCAGTCGGAACCGAGACCACTAACCAACAAGCCCAGAAGTCAGCGGCACCCGTGATGGATGGCAACAAAGCCCAAGATCCCGCCAAGAAGAAGGAGGCGAATGACATCAGCTCTTTCAAAGTCCCTGACAAGGAGTTCACGCTTGAAGAGGTCGCAAAACACAACAAGAAAGATGATTTGTGGATTGCAGTCAAGGGTGTTGTGATGGATGTGACCAACTGGCTTGATGAGCATCCTGGTGGTCCCCAGGCTCTCTTCAGCCATATGGGCCGTGATGCCTCGGAAGGTTCGTTGATTTGCTCTTCTTGATCTTTCCATTCATGACTAACGAGCTGTACAGAATTTGAAATGCTTCACGACGATGAGGTCATTCCCAAGTATGCTGCCGACATTGTCATTGGACGTGTCGCAGGACAAGAGGTTCGATTAGAATACTAGGACTTTTTAAGCAGGTATACCTATGCAGCGGGCGTGGTCTAAAAGCGGAGTTGTTTGCATGGGAGTGAACACCCAATCTGTACCTACCATTCAAGTTATGGCAAACCTTGGCTGTGATTACCACTGGTTCCGGTACTTCTACATTATTAGTATATACTTTTGGTAACAAACTGATGTTTGATATCCTTCTATATAATGATGTCTTTGGGCAGTAAAGGAAGGAATGATGTGTGATACTCAAGCGGCTATTGCCACCTGACGCTAAATTAGCGTGGTTTCCATGATTCACCCCAACTTCACCTGCACAATTCCACCCCTCTTCTCAGACTCGTCTCTGTCATTGTTCAATACTGTCTTCCACTGCATTATTTTATTATTCGCAAATTACATTAATCTCTCCCCTTCCACTGTGGATGATCTGTCTTCCTCCCTCCACTGCCATCATCACACTTCCAACGCCGATATTCCCGTTGTACAGCCCCTCATCGTCCGGTTCCAGGTCCTCCACATCTTGAGGTAAGGATGCGCCCTCCAAATACCAAACCCTAGTGTGCATAGACCGCGCACACGAGGATGTGCGCATTGTTCCCTACAAATACCCCACGAGCAGACATCCCGCGCACTCTCCCCTGTCGTCCCCTGAAGATCTGACAAAGCTGACCAAGATGCAACAGATCGACTTGTCCGCTTGTTCCGCGGCCGCGATCGACCATCCCCTCTCACCTCCTTCGGCTTGTACCATGGATCGTCGCGAGATTCAGTCCAAGGGTTCTGCCCTCCAGAAAGCGATTCAAGCCAAGGAGCCCACCGACAGTATTCTCAACATCCTGCGCGACCTCAAAACAAATGTTCGCCCAAGTGAAGAGCTTCTGCGAGCAACTCAAATAGGCAAGATCGTCAACAAGGTCAAAGGCATGTCAGGACTTGATCCCCAAGTCACTCAACTAGCCTCCGAGATTATCAGTCGATGGAGACATCTTGTGAACGAGCAGAAGTTGGCCAGTGGAGCAGGCACTCCTAACGGAGCAAGATCCAACGGAACAAGCTCGCCTGCACCAAAAGCTGCCACACCTGTACCTGCTCCCAAACTTACCAGTCCTGGAATTGCGCCGGACAAACGAAACTGGAAGGTCGACAAAGTACCTCGAGATGAACTCACAAATGACACAGCGCGGAACAACTGTATAGGGTTGATTTATGATGGTCTATGTTTAGGTTCGAGTCAGCCTATGAAACAGATTCTCGATCTCGCCAAGCAAGTCGAGTCTGCCGCTCTCAACTTGCCTGACGCCAAAGGCTCCTCCAATTCTGCAGTATACAAGGAGAAGATGAGATCACTGTACCAGAATCTGAAGAACAAATCCAATCCTGGTCTTCGGAAGCGTATTCTCTCGGGCGAGGTAACCCCAGCCAAGTTTGTCACCATGTCACACGAAGAAATGAAGTCGAAACAACAGCGTGAGGAAGATCAGAAGATTGCAAAGGAGAATATGAACAATGCCATGGTTGCACAAGAAGAGAAAAGTGTCAGTACCAGTCTGGAATGCGGTAAATGTCATCAGAAGAAAGTCAGCTACTCTCAAGCACAAACTCGAAGTGCTGACGAACCGATGACGACGTTTTGCGAGTGTATGAATTGCGGCAACCGGTGGAAATTCTCTTAGCGAAGAGCGTTGCTGCCACTCATGAGAATGATGGGTTCTGTCATTGAACATCTACTTCAAGATGAGGAGTCACAAGATGTCTTCATCCCTTGACTTGAGGCCCCGACATGGGTTGAACGGCATATCTGTTCTCCACTACCAACCTGCCACTGCTGTGCTCAAGATTATCATCGTATGGGATGGGCGGTCGTGAGCGATATGGAAATCTGCAGACTCTACAGGCTGGGATCATCTCCCCCTTCAAGGCTTGATCGGGAGACCAAACACAAATGAGTTAGTTTTATTTTGTACTCTTAGTTGGGAAATCACGCCGGGACAAGGAATTCGAGATGAGACTATGAATGGAAAAAGAGAGTCACTGTGATTATCATTGCATAGGAGACTTGTTCATGGCGAATTAGTTCCAATGGGTTCCAATGCCCACAGAATGCTCAAGCACCGTCATTGTAAGTTCTCGAGTTAGCATTTGTAGACAGTAGCTTATGTATTGTAGACACCCAAGATGTATTTGGGTACCAGTAGCCACGGAGCCGCAAAATCCTCGCCACAGTACGGACTGTACCTAGGTAGGTAGTATACGGAAGAGAATACGGTACACGAGTCAGTAACGAAGCTCCATAAATTGAGTTTCTCGCGTAAAAGCCTGGTCCGCTACCCCCCTAGTGCCAGTGCCGGGACCCCCTTTCCGGAGCCGGATCGATGAGCCGTCCGCAGTGATAGTATCCATAGTACGAGTGTGCAGCCTCATCACGTGGGACGTGGGCAGCCTCGCGATAGTGACGGTGCTGCTCGTACCGTGCCCTCATTGGGCCTGCATAGAGTATCTCCTCGATTTTTCGCTAGTCCACTCCTCTGGCGAGAATGATCGCTCAGTCCTTAAGGTGCAATTTTTCATTTCAATCTTGTGAGACGGAAGAGTTTTGATCTATACGTGGTGTGGCGCCCATTCGCCGGCGATCGTGTATAGTACATTTTACATTTTTTTCTCCGACAGAACCAACCGAAATTCCTCGCTTTTTTGTTCAATCCCTAAGTTTCCTTCCCATCGCATTTATGTTCTCTGAAATCAACAACACTTATATATGTTTATTTATGTCGAGATATCTCTTTCCCACGCCAGTGCGCCATCGCTTGCTCTAAACCCGTTTGAGGAACTTGGGTTGATTCAGATCCTGTCGTTGCTGCTACTGCTGTGCCAGTCCCGATTATCGGGGTTCTGGTCCTCGTACTCGACCCGATAGTCGATGGAGTGCATGATGACGCCGTCCGTCAAGCCTTTGACGCTGTCGGACGCATCGTTCGGGTCCGCGGCGTGAACGGTCGCGCCGCGGTTATTGCCGCCTGGAGTCGTCTGGCCGTGGTTGGCGTCATGGTGGTGGCTGTCGATGCTGCGCAGGTTCGAGCTGATCTGGGCTTTGCTCGACGACGACAGTCCCAGTTTCGTGGCTATTTTGCTTCCCATCCCGCTGCCCTGCGCGTAGCTGCTGCTGTTGAACATGCCGCTCTTTCCGGCCGAGTGCTCGAGCTCGAACGGTTCCGAGATGGTCACGCCGCTGAGCCCGGACGCCCAGTCGGCGAGGAAGCGCTTGATCGACGGGATGCAGGCCGTTACGATCGACACGTTCATCGCTACGCTCGTCCATGCTGATGGTGTGATGGCGAACCACGTCCGGTCTTGTGGTGTTGAGTGGTAGAAGTCGTCGAGTGCTACCATCGATGCGGCGGTCAGGCATGGTGTGCTATTGAATGGTATTAGTGGCCGTGTGGGAGCAGAGTTGTTCAAATCCTGAGGTACTCACGCAAGACGCAGGCTGAAGAGCATGATGACCATCCACCGCTTGTCCCGACTCACAAGCACGGTTCTCATCATGAGTGCTGGAAGGAGAACAATCCCGACGTCACTGGCGATGTCCATGCTTCTGATGGCGATTTGCATTGCATACTGATCGACGCATGTATTGCCGTCGCTTGGGCCGAGCGCCCACCGGTCTGGTGAACATTGGAAAGCCAAAACGAACACACTGGCTACGGCCCAGAGCGCGATGAATGCAAGCATGCCATAGCACGCATACATGACATTTTTCAATGGCTTGATGGCAATGATCAAGAGAGTCACGGCCGCTTTGGCGCTCGCGAGAGTGAGGATTAGAAGAATATTGGACGCATAAAAGACCTTCATACTGTTAGCGTCGTATCCAGCGGATTATATTCATTCGTGCTCACCTTGCTAAGACTTTGGATGTCGTCAGCTGGGATCGCATCTATGTGTCGACCTAGACCTTTATCCGTGGCAATACCTATGCATGCTGTTTGGGCAACGGCAAAAATCTGTGTGGTATGTCAATTGATCTGTGTTGTGTAGAGTCCTCTCAGCAAACCATACCATCGCTATCACCATTGCAGCATCATTAAACCCGACAGTTCGGGTTGTCGCCAGTCTTGTCCATAGCTTCACTCCCACCGTCAAGCCAGTAATGACAATTACGGTTGCCGCGACGGCCAATGCAATAGGGCCCCGATTATCAGCTGTCAGATTCTCGAATGGCGGCTTTAGAGGCTCGTATAGATCGCCCTCGCCTGTCTCGGACATTGTATCTTCTTTGCTCTCGATATTGTTGTGTAAAGCACGAACAAATGTAATTCTGAGAGGATGGTAGGTTCGAACCTAGAAATGGGTTTCAATGAGCATTTGCCTGGATCTGAAGCATAGCCAGAGTGGAATTTGTCAATATTCGAAGTGGCAGGCTCAGAGTTGCATCGAGGATGTCGCTTGGGAGCTCATCCAAGGCTTGACTCCAGGGGTTTCATACAGTGTTTGTATGCTGCATGGCCTCAACTCTATTCTACAGCATCGGTATCCGTAGAAGGAATGGTCCAAGGAGGAAACATACATGTCGGCACAGGAATATCGCGTGAACCCCCCTTGGCAGGAACCAAGAGTCGAGGACAATCAATTCCATGCTGGCAACTAAATTTGAACCTTGCCAGAAGGAGACGTGCAGGAAAGAGTCACTTACCAGACAGGGTTGCACGTTTCCCAGACCCTAATGGTTTCAATCGTGTATTGGCGTGATCAGAAAGTGGGAGCAATCTAGACAGTCTTGTCCCTGGAATCGAACATAGACCAGTATCCACATCTCTCAGAGAGCAACAGTGCTCAAACAACCATTGGGCTCTCCTCCACGGATCCGATTTAATGCAGGAACGTCTCGGACTCTCGTATCCCAATATTTTCGGTATGAATCACTGAATTTCTCCGTCCAGGGCACAGATGCAAAAGAATCTGTTATCCAGAGCGCTTCCAGCTTCTTAGAACGAGGCGTGGGCTAGAGAACGCCTACGAAGTACAGGTGTGTTTGGCGCCTGAGATCTGTGAATCTAGTGGATCACGGGTGGCTTTGTATGGATCCGTAGAAGAGACCATAGGTATCTGCAACGGATTATCCGTACCTGGAATTGGAAGACACAGACATGCAGCCTCTCCTTGTATCTGTATTCTTCGATATTGTATCCACATTAGATACTGGAGAAGAGATGCTCCGAGCTGGGGCCCAGAGTAGTAAGCTGACGGTGGGTGTTGAGGAAAGTGCCGAAGTGAACGGGAAAGCAAATCCTCGTAAACTTTCCTTCTGTTGTGGTATCCCGTGGTTGGAACGCACCGGTCCTCGAATGAGCAGCCACGAAGCATGGGTTCCTGGGCGGCCGACCAAAGCCTCATTTCACTGCCGATCCATCATCGGGGAGAGATGTTGCTGTGTGATAACGCCAGCATGCGACTAACGAGGGCACGCTCACGGATGCGGGAGTCCATTCTCCAGACCAAGAAGCTAATTTGACTCAATGAGTCTGGCGACCCAACGACTGGAACTTTGAAGGTCGCCTAGATCTGTTGCCCCAGTGCATATGAAATGATTAGGGAGAAGGCCCCCTTATTGCCTTCCCCATTTAGTTGACCGACAACTCACGACTTGGTATTGCAGGTCCCTGAAGTGAGAGCTCCATGGGATGAACCAAGCTGCCATTGTCTTGTCACTGAGAGACGTTGATCTATTCGCCCACACGGCTTGAATCATGATGTCCCACTTTTAACCATCAGGTTGGTCGAGTCTAAACTCTGATAATTAGTATGGACTTGGTGGAAGCCACATGTGCATCTCTTGCAGTCACTTTAGACTGTGCGATGAACCCTGAATGATGAATGGAGCCCCAAGGCATTGTTACTAGGCGCCTACTGCAGAGCCTGGCGCAGGAGCTGCTCCGCCTGTATCGCCAGCATTTGATGCTTTCGACTTGGCTGGACATGGGTGATACCTAAGCTAGGTATTTGGACGGAGCTTAGGCTCATCTGGATGTGACTCCGCGAGAAAAGCTAGTCAGGATGTTGAAGCGGATGCCTGGAAGTCGACAACCTTGCTCTCCCCAGTGTGCTCGAAGCGTCGTCTTTGTTTGAGGTACATGATGCTAAACTCGATGGAGGAGGTGGGGGCACTCTAGCATTCGGGGGAGCAGACTGCCGTGCCGTGATCGACATGACTCTTTCGCCCAGCGGGCCGGTCCTGGCAGAATTGGCACCTTGTCTACACCTCAAGTTCGCATTGACCCAAGAGGCCAATGGGGGCGCTCCAATCAAACAGTTCCTCTTATCTCCAGCCTCTCTTCCTCCCAGATCATCCGCGTTAGGTTGCGCCATCACGTCTGCAAAGCGAGAGTCCGCGGATCCTTCCCCAGACGAGTTCCGGAATGAGGCTTTACATTTTAGCTGGCGAGTGTCAAACACCATAATGAAGCTGGACTCATGAACCCTTAGTGAAAGGCAATTTGCGGCTACTCCTATTCACTTGATCACAACCAACGATTAAGATGGTGTATGTTCATAATTGAAGGACTTCGACAGCTGCTGGGACAAGAGCCTCTCAAATTAATACCTTGTTATGGGTAGTGACCTAGACTCTTGATGAAGCGACAGCACAGGCGGATGGAGACCTGCTGGAATTCAGGCCCTCCAATACTTACCGAATGAAGATCTCGAGCTCCAAAATATACTGCTCTGCTACGATATCGCCAAAGATGACCCCAGGTCCCTCGACCGTCCACTTCTCGGAGAGATTGGGAGGCGGATTTAACACCCTTGCAACATTAGCTTCTGGGCACTGCATGTATCGTTGCAAGCCACCAGCAGAGGTACAAATGCGTACAAGTTAACGACACTAGCCAGGGAGAGATTTCCTGGCCAAAGCTTTGCTTTGTTCTATCACACATAACAGGGTTTGTTGTTGCATCCTTTCCAGCATCTGAATCGTACTACTCCGTACAAGGGCTCCGTACGGCAGTCAAGCCACGATTATGACCAGGAAATCTGTATCCCATCGAGACAAGGATCCCTGGCGACCCACAAACTCGACAAGCATGTTCGTGCTCTCTCTTGAGAGTCCGTACGCCGTACTCAGTGTGGGTTATGACCGTACATAGATTTGTTGGACCTCCGTCTTTATCGAAACCGCAACGATGCGACGATCGCATCTCCAGTACACACTGCATGTAACACTTTTAGACGCAGCCTACCTGTTGGTAGTTAGCTTATGGTGTGCCAAAGATCCAAGCTACTGACTTCGCCGAACATCCTTCGCATTAATTCATTGGTAGCTCAGGTGTAGCGTGTCTTCCTCGTGGGACTTTTCGATTGTTCTTGCCTCCTACCAATCTTATGCCCATCCACGTCGCTTAATGGTGGTACCCCTCGATCGAGACACTGAAATCCGTTAGAATATCCTGCGTGCTCACTGCCTGACTTGGTCTAGGGCCAAGCTCCTGTTTCCATTCCACGTTTCTCCCTCGTGTGGATTCGCTTGCATTGACTATCAGACTGGCACCTAGCACCTGGCACTTTTGTTCTTTCTTTCACCCTTCCTTCTATCTTCTCTCTGCTTAAGTTTTCTCCTCCAGGCCCAATCACGAAGCATTGGCGTTTTTGTCCGTCAAGATGAATCACGAGATGCTTCCCGTCAAGATGGGAGCGATTGCTGTCAATGAGGAGAAATCGTATCAACGAGGTGGTGGGTATACTGGCCAAAGAACTGATGGAACAAGAAACACGCAAACACGTGTTAGAGTATGTCTCATTACTTTCCTCTAGCTTAACTGTGACTGACGTGCGCACAGAGAATTTTCAGCTTTGCACAGATATTCTTTTTTGCTCTGAGTTATATGTCATCCTGGGAAGCCATTTCATCGTAAGGAATTGCACACAATAAGCAAGATTAGGAACACTGATGTCGATAGGAATGTGGCCTATTTCTTCTGGAATGGCGGACCTAGATCCGTTTCTTTGGGTTACTTCATCGTTATATCTGGAGTTCTGTGTCAAGTCTCTTCCCTGGCAGAGATGTCGTCCGTCCAAGCAATTGCAGGTGCTCAATACCATTGGACGTATTACCTAGCTCCTGCATCGCATCGACGGTTCATCACTTGGATGCAAGGTTGGATTACTTGGTTCTCTTGGATCTCGCTCCTGGCCGGTGTGGTCAATATTGCCGCCCTCATGGTTCAAACATTGGTCAGCGCATCATACCCAGATTATGTTCCCAAGGGTTGGCATGTGACTTTGATCATCTATGCCATGCTCATCACTCAAGGCCTGATGAATCAATTCCTGTTTTTCCTTCTCCCATGGATGGAGCTTCTCGCTGGCCTGCTGCATATTATCACCTGGATCATCTTCGTTTCGGTCTTGGTGACTCTGGCACCCCGTCACTCGACAGAATTTGTATTCACTGAAAAGACTGCACTCTCCGGTTGGACAAACGAATATGTCTCTTTCAATCTCGGTATGTTGACAGCAACTTGGGGTTTCGTTGGTAAGTCGCAATCTTGTGGTTTCTGAGGCGCTTGTCCGTTAACGACGATACTTAGGCTTCGATGGTGCGGTTCATATGTCTGAGGAAGTACGAAAGGCGCGACACGCTGTCCCTCGAGCAATGTTCTGGAGTATCGTGATGAATGGCGTCCTGGCATATGGCATGATCCTTGTGATCCTGTACTGTCTGGGTGATGTCGATGAGATTCTCTCTTCTGGATATCCCCTCATCACAATCTGCATTAATGCCACTCAGTCTGTGGCCGCAGGCTCAGCAATGGTGGGAATCAGTATGATTGTTACCATTGCTTGCTCCATAGGCAGTGTCGCTTCTGCTTCTCGGCTCACCTGGGCATGGTCTCGCGATGGTGGACTGCCAGCATATTTCTCCTATATCGACCCCAAGCACCGCATTCCTATTCGCTCTGTCTGGCTGCCGATCTTCATCGTTATGCTTCTCGCCCTCCTGAACGTCGGGAGCAGCATCGCCTTTAGCGTCATTGTCGCCCTTTCCACTTTGGGTTTATACCAATCTTACCTGATCGCCATCTCATGCATGCTGTACTCTCGCTTGCAGGGTCGTATCGAGCCCGGTGGCTGGTCGTTGGGTAAATGGGGTCTGCCTGTCAACATCTTCGCCATCATCTACACCAGCTACATCATGGTCTTCCTGTGCTTCCCCTCTTTCCTCCCAGTCGGTCCCTCAAGCATGAACTATGCACTTCCAATTAATGCGTTTGTTCAGATCGCCGCGGTGATCGGGTGGTTCGGTTGGGCGAAGAAGAACTGGAGAGGCATCAACAAGGAAATTGTCGATGCTGTCGTTGCTGATCAAGACCGTGATACCAAGGACTAGAGAGAGAGTATCACAGAAAATGAATCCAGTACGTACTTTGGCCACGAATGTCTCGCAGGTACACATGTCGATATCGGGAGCTTCTCCTTTGAGAGACAACCCCAACGGCAGAACATAAATGAAGTGGCGGTTCAGGTCCAGGGATATCTGTGTTCTCCTTATTCCTGAAAGCTCGGGCGCGCCGCAAAACTTGAACATAGAAACACTGAATTTTTCGGGATTTTGTCGCAGTAAAAGTATCGAAACCACGAAAATGCAAATACAATGGAATTTTTGTTGTGAAACCACATAAACTAATCACTATGGCGAATATTTGTGAAGGTAGGATACCTAATGGCCTTTGCTGGGGATTTCAGTCAAAGTGTTCGATACCCCTGGCAACAAAGATGAACCTACCTGCAACACTCCACTGCTTTCCAGAATCGCATCCATCCTGATGTCTGATCGCGGTATCTCAAGGATTATTTGCGGCCAATTCTCTGCGATAGATTGCTTCCATCTCGCGTCTCAGAAGGACAGCTTGAGAAAGCTCAGCATACTCAACGTCCTGCCAGCTAAGCATCTGATCTTTGGTGACATTTCTCTTGAGCACGAATCCATGAGCAAGACCAATAGGCAGGCCTTCAATCGCCAAGGAAGCTCGGGAAGGCATGAGTTTGCCATAGACAGTGAAACCACCTTCACCGTCAAGCGTTTCCCCGGCTTTCAGATCTCTTTTTGCCGTCGCAACAACGTCGGCCGCCCATGTCTTGGTCTGGCCCGTTGGCTCGCCTCGAACCATGATGCTCGCGACCGAAATGCCGAGCTCCAGGCCGATCAGGTGGTATGGCTTGTATTGGACGGCGTATTTCCCTGAGTTGTCTGTCTGTAGGCCGTATTGCTTGAAGCAGTCCGTTTGATACTGCCCAGGAGCTGTGAGGCTCACCTTAGTACGAGTCACACTTACGTGTCAATCTGTGAGCATACCTTCAATGACGACATAGACGCCCCATCGCAGGTCGTTGAAAACCGGACGCCCGTCAATTTCAAGACAGGACACAACTTCGACGGTATTTTTGTGCTCCAACTGCCCACCATCCGAAATTGGCTTGAGCACTTGTGGTAAATCATGACGTCCACAGGGAGGAAATTTCAGGCCATTGGCAGGAGGTGTCAAATCACAACCATTCGCGACGGCTGCCATCTCCAGTGCGGACTTGGTGCCGTCTAGGAATGAGTTGAACATCTGAGGATTGAGGTTATCAGATGCCAATTGTTCTTTAGTGAAGCCGTAGTAGTCCCATACTGTGTCTGGCGTTGAGTAATGGTATTGAGGAAGGTGTTTCGTTCCCTTTCCAGCACAGACAACATCGCTATCGCACCATTAAATTTCGTCCAGAACTGAGATTGGTCCACGTAGTTATAAACTTACAATCCTACAGTCCTTGCCCAGTCCACCAGCTCGGCAATCAAGGCTGGTTGATCACCATATGCCATGGAGTAAATTATCCCGGCTTCTCTTGCACGCTGTGCCAAAAGAGGCCCCGCCAGGACGTCAGCTTCGACGTTGATCATAACAATGTGCTTCTTGTGTTTACAGCACTACCGATTGTGAGCAATCGCTTCTACCCCTTATGATAGGATGTTCTGGACGTACGAGCAAAGTATGACGGATACCAACCGCAGGATTCCCCGTGACTTCGAGAATGACATCGATGTCCGGATATGCAATTATTGCAGCAGAGTCCGTGGTGATGACTGTCTTCCCAGTTTTGAAACCTTCTTCAAGGGACATTTTGCCAGTGGTGTCATATTTCTTTGGAGGGAATCCCGTTTTCTCCAGTGCTGCTAATGCTCTCTCGGGTGACAAATCTGCAATTGCAGCAAGCCTTATTCCTCTAGTGCGATGTGCCTGGGAAATACTTTGGCACACTTTCAGATACGGATAGTAGTAAACCAAGAGTTATCGCGCTGACTTACAACATTGAACCAAACTTACCGGCACCGATGAGCCCGACCTGTATCGGCGTGCCAGCAGCCTCGAGCTGCGCAAGTTTCGTAGAAAGGTCCGTCATGCTGTGAAGCTGAGTATCTAGATCATTTATGTTTCCATAGATGTTAGGTAGATTGACCACATCACGACCTACCTAAATGTCTCGAGAAACATCTTGCTTCTCCGCACGGCGAGCGAAAGGTTAAAGTCGATCATCATCATTATCCCCACTGACGGGCTTCCATTTCCCCTTTTAAGCCCATCAAGTGCGTCTCATTATCTTTCCCGACGTCCATCTCGGAACGTACTAGTATCGTTGATCTCTGCGGTCTTATGACCATAATTGTGAAGACCGTGATGACAGCCCCTTTGTCTCTTTCAGGCTATCCTGGGATACGGACGCAAGTAGAATGCTAACCACAGCCGCATTACTGGTCCTGGGCTATCCTCTCAAAAGATACGGTGACCGGCCTGGGCAGGCACACATTGGCTTGTTGTTGGCGCTTGGGAGTAGGATCGTATCTTGATGGCATTTTTCTCGAAATCACCATGATTCGGCCGGAGTATTGAAAATCCGGGGTCCGTCGCGCCAAGATTTATACGGCGAAGCATGACTTTTTGAAACGATGCAGCAGTGACGTACTCTGGTGCCAATCAAGCCCCCACGAAATTCTTTGATATCGACTTCTGGACTCGACGAGAAACTGTGAGTACAATGTCACCAATTTTCTGCCCATAAGTCAGAAAAATTCAATGATGAAAGTGTAAAAGGCTCCGCTGTCGCTGTGTGCCAGAAGGTAGAGTATCTGCCCAAGCAGCCAGATTCGTGAATTGCGCCTGCTTTGTCTATCAACACAAGCAAGCGACAATCAGGTTCATTCTTTCCCTTTCTTGTCGTTTGATGAAAAGGTCGTCACTCTTTCCCCGTTCAACACTTTCATCATCCTGCACCTGCACCTACACTCTCTATTTATTCCTTTCCTCTCATTCATCAACTCGCTTCTCTTCTCTTACCTTCAACTCTGCCCGTCGAGTTATGTATCAAGATTGCATCCGCCATTGGAGTCATGGCGGACCAAGTTTCTTTCCTTGAGCCATTGAAGACGCTCCACGAGAATCGCTCCTCGGATGTTTTCGGTGAGTTTCCCTCTCCTGTGAGCACATTTGTACCTTGCTTACAGTGTCATAGTTCAGGCTTTCGTCGTGGAGATACCTGCAAAATTGACGAGTAAAGCACTGAGGTACGTGAAGCCTACAATCAGCGCCAGCCAACCGACCTCAAACTGACTGAAACAAGTATTGTCAAACCCATCATCCCTTCAGGTGGAAAGAACCCGTCTTTCAGCCATCTACGCCGCCTCTGCACCTTGCAACACTTGCCGTTGGATTTGACATGGCGTCGTGACTATGATTCCAATGGTCTTCAGACCATCTTCCTCCTTTTACCCAACACAGTCGTCACATGGGAGTTGATCAAAGCCACACTCCAACCACACATTGAAGTTGAAGGCTTACCACGTTGCTTTGATGCTGTTGTTCCTCGCTTCGCTCCTCTCAATGCTGAACAAGCCGTACTCTGGACTGAGCGGTATTGGCCTACAATCTACAATCCTGCGGCACAAGTGCTTCAAGATGCCCCACCCATGAATCAGTTACGTCGTGTTCGGACAGCCCTTGAAGTACCCAACACCGACAAGTATATGATGTTAGCAATCACTGCCGCTGAACAAGCCAAGGCTGGTGGCTACGGAAGAGCCGTTGGCGCAGTTGTGGTCGACCCGGAAACAGGAAGTGTTGTGGCTGTCGCAGGAGACGCACGTCTTTGGTCCCCTGACTCTACGACTCGTGAGTCGTTGAGGACTCTAGGCTGCGAAGGAAGACCAGAGTATCATGCTCTCATGCGTGCCATTGCCATGGTTGCCAATAAGGAGTTGCGAAGACGCATCAAAGCAGGAACCCACAACAAATTTCTTGCCACTTGTTCAGAGACTCCATCTGGTCAAGTTCTGACGGCGATCGAATCTCAGTACGAGGATGACGACAGAGTCTTGGCAGACTTGACGGCTGCTGTGAACAACGTCAAAGTCACGGCCACAGAATCCACCGAACCGGCACCAGAGTCTTCGTCCAAGCAAACAAGACCTCAGAATGAGGGATATCTCTGCAGCGGGCTTGATCTCTACCTCACTCACGAGCCATGCGTGTGCTGTGGTATGGCAATGATCCATTCCAGATTCCGAGCCTGTGTGCTTGGCCGGAGAATGATTGGAAGTGGTAGTCTTACTTCTGAGGCTGGTGAGAAGAAGCTTGCATATGGTCTTTTCTGGCGACGAGAGCTGAACTGGCGGGTCATGACATTCCAACACACTGAAGCATCGAAGCTAAGCGGAGAAGGTCGAATTGACACTGGAATATTCCATGCTTAGGAAGTCAATTATTCGGAATATTGGGCATTCATTTTAGGCAAAGGCTGCCACTCTGGTCCAGTCGCCATCATCCTTTCTACGAAACTCAACACCCTCACCAAAGTATCCAGCATCGTTCCACTGTCGCATGGTGTTAGAATCATATGGGCCATTGATGGCTCCACCATCTCTGGCGTCAGTCCACCTGTATTCCCAGAGCTGTTCCATAGAATCAATCTGTTCATGATCATCCTGTTCAACAGGCTCAACCCAGTCTTCACCTGTTTCCTTTCGATATTGTCGTACGAGTAGTTCTCTCTCAGCATCGTAAACTTCGGCTTGACCCCGGGTCATAAGAATATCTGCCGCACCTGTGATAGCCTCGACCTTTTGACGACGAGCCTGTTCGGCTGCTTCATCTTGAGCCGTGGTATCGTCTTCAGCTGTACCCTTGTGTTTGTTATTCCTGTTCTTGTTTTGCCATTTCGGCTTCTTGTCCTTTCGTTTTCCAAGGCGGGCTAAAGCTTCAAGAATGGTCTCACCACGTTCCAATAATGGAATCAGAGTCGACAAAACCGTTCCGATCGAAAGTGAATCATCTTCCAGGTCACGCTTTCTTCGTTCTGCCTCTCGCTTTTCGGCCGCCTCTTTTGCCTTCCTGATCTCCTTCTTAGACGTCCCCTCTAGCCATACATCATGTTTGGCATCTGGATCGACTGCTTTCCGGACATAGTTTTCTTGGTCATCGAAGCCACCTTCCTCCATCTCTGACTTCATGTTGAAGGCATCTAGCTTGGGTGCATGTGTCTTCTTGCTGCCAGCTCCAAGCTCAGGATCAAGTTCATCGGCGTTGGCTCTCGTCTCATCATCCACCTCACTGTCGCTACTGCTTTCCACCTCGTTGTCCAGCACCCTACCCTTTCCCTTGGACTTATTCAAAGTGAAATCCGCAGAAACATGCCCTCCACTCGTCGAATTCTCCACCTGCCCGACGATCTGATCGGCGTCTAGAAACTGCACAGCCTTCTTCTTCTTACCCGCTCGTCTCCCCGCATCACCCTCCGAGTCATCTCCGTCCTTGAAATCCTCCTCCAGATCCGCGAACATGTCATTATCCTCTTCTTCCTTCGACTTGGCATCTGCATTCTTCTGCTCCTTGGCCTTAGCATCGGCACGGGCGTCGAAGTTGTCATTGTCCGAGTCCGAATCGTAGCCGTCGATGTTGACGGCACCCCGCCGCACCTGCTGCCCCCGACCACCAATCACGTCCGCCTCGAGCACCGCATCGTCTTCCAACGCGTCCGGCGCAAGTGCTGATGGATTCCGGACGTCGAAGCGCGGTTTCTTCGTTGGCTGTCCGTACGAGTCTTCTTGCCCGTGCGTCGTCCGCGCGTAGTCCTCGGCCGCGCGTTTCGAGCTGGTAGTGTTATAAGACATGGGGAATTCGTTGTTTGAGGGTAGTTTTGGGGGGGTTGAGGTTGCAGAGTTTTGTTCGTTTACGGCTCAAGACTCATGCTTATATATTATCGAACTCGTTTGCTCTGGAGAAGGTGAAGGAGAACAGACCAGATGCGTTGACTGATCCTGACAAGTTTGGGTTCTTCTTGTGAAGTTTACCTCCGACGCTGCTAAAGACATTAGACCGCAAAATAACATTGCATCCCCGAGCCGCTCACACTACGTCACGAGTAGGGTGGAGCATTTCTTCCATCGTGGTGTTCCACGATTCCATTTAACCCGGCAATGGAATTTTGTATCAGACTTTCCAACATGTTTACTACGTAGGCGGGTTGGAAACTAAGTTGGACTGTACTTGCATGGGCTTGTCACAAGCGAGGAGTGTAAATCTTCGGATTTGCAGAATCAATAGTCTACCCTCCTCGGATCTTAAACAGCACGCGTGAAATTTACCATGACGATTGAATCTGTCCAGAAGAATGGGAATAAAGTGAGAAATATATGAGGGCTCCCTAAACGTATAGGGTTTGGGATCCGCTATGCGCACTTAAGCTATGTGGCAGAGTGCCTCCAAATGAAGAATAGCCTTCAGCCATGTCGACTGCTACTTCTGCGATGGCTCTATCCAGCAATATCACCCTCAGTGACCAGACCCGCCATTAGCGTGCTCCTTTGAGGCGCCGAACCCATAGTAATTCTGACCCAGCTTGCGGAAAGTCGGACCAAAGTAGTACATGGGGATGGCAGCTACCGCAAGCACCGCACAGATAGTGCCAACCACGTTCATGGACCCGTCATATCCAATGGCCTGAATTGATGGAAGAACAGCATACCCGATACCGAATGAGATGAAACCTCTGCCAGCGCAAACGACGACAAGCAGAGGGCCGGCTTTGAGCGGGAAGCTGTCCACCGCGTACGTGAGGGCGACTTGATTGGCGCCCAAGAAGGCAAAGAAGATGATGTTGTAGTTGAGGGCTACACCTAACCAGTGGTATTTTTCAGGATGTGCGGCAGTTTGACCGTACATGAATGCACCGATAACACCAGCGATTGCTGGTAACGCCAATGATGGCAGACGATACTCTGGTTTGTAAACGCCACCATTCCGTTTGCTGAGGAACCGAATGAGATGGTCTCCTGCATAACCTAGCAACGGCAAGAAGACCAAGCAGCAGAGGATCTGAGCTCCTTGGACGTAACCCAGGCTATTGAACTTGAAGGAAAATGGAGGAGACATCAGTATCGTTGCGAACGTCGAAGCCTGGTAGATATAAAGTCCCAGGTAAGCGCCGTTCAGTAGGAGGAGCCAGAAGAAAATCGGATGGACGATGCCTTTGAGAAAATCGAGATAAAAGTATGAGACCTGAGCCCAGTTGTCAATTTTCCTCCACAGCCTGAGATCGGTACGCCACGTGCGGACACCATATTTTTCGGGTTCGAGGAAGTCCTTGTCCTTTGTGGTGACACGGAAGACTAGCTCGTTTGCGCCTTCCTCGTCCACCTTACCCACGTCATTCAGCGTCAGATGGACTTGCCCAGTACTCGCGTCATCTGGGCGAATGAACAGGGTCTCCAACAGAAGGAATATGGAGAAGAGGAGGATGAGGCCGTTGAAGGCAGCAAAGAATGCGTACCAGCCCCTCCATCCCCAAGCACTGACCATATAATTGGAAGTGAAGAAGAAGATGCCAACCAGGAAATTCTCCAGGAAGACGAACCAGGCGAGCTTGCGTCCGCGCTCGTGAAGGAAGAATATCTCCTGGATCATCATTGGCAAGAGTGCCTCGCTTTGTCCCGCTGCCAGTGCCATTACATTTCGACCCGCAATATGGCTGCCGAGACTTCCTGAGTGCTGACACCAGATTGATGAGACGACCAAGGTGACCATGCTGAGCAGGATTATAGGTCGTCGACCGATGACGGCTGTAATGGGCATGGCAAGGACATTTCCAATTCCCATGAACAAGGTGGGATAGACCATCAGATCATTGGCTTTGAGCTCCTGGCCTGGGTAATCGGCTCGGATGACTGAGAAGATTGGTCCTAGTCCTGAGGCGAGGATGACACAGGAGCATCCAAACACACTGATTAGGATGAGAATCGACCATTTTCTCCATGCTGGGAGATTCAAAGGGTCTGTAGGAGGCATCAGACATGAATTAATCCATAGGATCATTGCTATGGCTCACCTTTTGGATCCGGGGAGGGTGTTGGCAAGAGAACTGTCTCATTGCCCAGCAACAGCCTTACAGTTCCTACCACTGCGTCCTTGCCTTGAGTAGGCACTCGTGTAATGGCATCTCCACCATTCGAGTGTGCGTTGGATGAGTCATACTCGACGTGGGTTGTTGGCGACTTCTCCATGATGAAGAATGATTGCTTCTTTACTTCGGAGCTGTGAAGTATGATGAGCCCCTCTTCCAACAGGGAGATTCGCCTGGATAATATACACCCATGCTCGACGGACAACAATGTGATCGAGATATCATACTCCGCAACCAACGGAGCATCCTTACCCCAGCCAGACGTGGAGCCGATCGCACTATCGAATTCTTTGGTTAGAGCTCGAAGAAGCAGATGCAGCGTGAAAAACTGGGGTTTGCCAGAACTGCGGGAGGCTAATCGTGCTCTTGAGTGTTCCGAGCTACCATTCCGAACCGAATGTCCACACACGGATTTGCGACTAACGAGCCGTGTGTTCGGGACCCCCGTAAAAGAATACCAGAAACCTTGTTTACTTTTGCTGCTAAAAACGTGAGATGCCGTGTTGGAAGTCTCATTGTTCCTAAGCCAAACAAAATCTAATTGTCCAGTCAGCAAATGTGCAGTATTTCTGATCACAGCGAAATAAAGAGCATTCTAAAGCCGGCATAAGCGAACATGAAGTTCAGTGTTCCGGTAGAAGTCCAGCAGATCTCAGCCCCTGTGGTTGGAGAGAATGGATTTCAAGCACTAAACACGCGCAGCGAAGTCTTGCCAGCAGGGTGGGCCGCTCCAGGCTCGAAGAAGAAACTGACTTGTGATATTCTGGTGGAGCATGATGTTCCAATCGTTGTTCGGGACGGTGCAACACTGTATACAGATGTTTTTCGGCCAGTAAATTCCTCTGAAAAAGTACCTGCTCTGATATGCTGGTCGCCGTTTGGCAAAAAGTTCAGTGGCAAAGATTCATTGAACTTGATGGTACCTTGGAATCTAGGATTACCTCAGGATGCATTGAGCGGGCTCGAAAAGTTCGAAGCCCCTGATCCTGCAGATTGGGTTGCCAATGGATATGCCATCATTAATCCTGATGCCAGAGGAACAGGTAACTCCGGAGGGATGATGGCTGTCCATGGCACACAAGAAGCTGAAGATGGCTACGACGTCATTGAAGACATCGCAAAGAGAGATTGGTGCAATGGAAGTGTCGGCCTGGCTGGAAATTCCCATCTGGCAATTATCCAGTGGTTTATCGCGGCGCTGAATCCTCCATCGCTCAAGGCAATCGCCCCATGGGAGGGCTGCGGTGATCTCTACCGCGAACAATTTGCCCGGGGCGGCATCTATTCTGGAGATCTCTTCGATAATCTCATTGTCAAGTATATGCTCAAGGGTAATCACGGCCTCGAGAGTATTCGGGAGATGTACAAGAAATATCCTTTGGCGAACGATTACTGGAACGATAAGCGACCCGATATGAAGAAAATCAAGATTCCAACCTATATCACTGGCACATGGACGAATTCAATGCACGGGATGGGTGCAATCCGTGGCTGGCTCGAGGTCGAATCCAAGGAGAAGTGGCTAAGATGGCACGGTACCCAGGAGTGGTATGATCTCTGGGGAAATAAAGACGGCCAAGTCGAGCTTGCGAGTTTCTTCGATCGATATCTCAAAGGGCTGGACAATGGTTGGGAGTCAACTCCACGTGTGCGAATGGCTGTGCTTCGGTTCGGAGAGAAAGATCCCATTTCCAACATAGTCGAGGACGACTTCCCCATGTCTCGCACGCGATATGAACGCCTATTTCTACAGTCTGAGGGCAAACTGAGCTTGGAAGGACCAGCGGCGAAAGCCGACAGTGTATCTTACGATTCGGAGCACGCCAGTGACAAGATCCAATTTGTGCACAAGTTTGATAAGACGACACATATCGTAGGCATGACAAAGGCAGTCCTGCACATGTCTTGTGCTGACGCCGATGACTTGGATGTCTACGTGCTCATCCGCAAACTATCAGCATCCGGAGAGGAGCTGTTCAACCTAAATATTCCCTGGTCAGGCGTACCTGTATCGAAGATTGCCGAGATCTCCGACAAGATCCGTTCGGAAGTCATCATGTATGCTGGTCCGACCGGCATTCTGCGTGCTTCACGACGCAAGATTGATCCCGCGCGGTCGATACACGAGAATTGGCCTTATCATCCACACGACGAAGAACAGAAGGTCGAGCCAAACACGATTGTGAGGCTGGATATCGGTATCTGGGCGACGGGTATTGAGTTCGAGGCGGGTGAGAGCATTGCGCTGCAAGTGAGTGGACATCATATGGGTATGACTGGCCCCTTTACAACGAACGACCATTCCAGGAATAAGGGGCGGCATTTTGTGCATTTCGGTGGTGAATATGATAGTCATTTGGTCGTGCCGGTTGTTTAGATAGTGGTGGCGTTGCGCTTAGAGAGTTCCCCGTGGGCAACTTGACATTCCAATACAATAAACAACTTGGTGATTTTTTCACCCTATTGCTCGATCCAATGATACAATAGTAGTCTAAACCTTGCAACGGATGACCAAATGTAAAGAAAAGGCTGTGACCATCTAGCTGAATAGTAAATACAAGCAAATACCCCTCTTGTCTTCTGCTTTTCATGCTTCAGCACTCGAGACCGTGCAAAGGAGCCATATCTTAAACATTCATCTTTTAACTATGGCCTCGTTCCGACAAGTCTCTCAAGGCGTAGTAGTGAACGGGATAGAAGCATGTTCATGGGGCAGGAGCCGTACCAGATCACTAGGGTGTGGCCAACGACTTCAAGCTATATTGAAATACACTCCGCAGGACTTATCCATTCGAGCATCTACTCTACGGCCGGCTCGTCTTCTTGCTAACCTGGAGAGTCCACGACCATACGTTTCCGAAAGGGAGGCAAAACGCTGGGGTTAAAAGGGTAGCCGGAGGTGTCACACGGCTGCTTAGCGAACCCACCACGGCTCATTAGTGTAATGTGGAGGAGGGTCTGGATTTTGTGGGGGACTTCCGTGATAAGCCTCATTCGCCTCGGAAGAAAGTCGGACTCTGCGGTAATTTCAGATGGCTCGCTCTTTTCTCTCCCGAGCCGAAGATATTGGGCGAAGTTCGTATAGACAATCTTTCGGATCACGAAATCACGGCCTCGTGTTTTCTTGTCCTCCGAGAGTGGCGGAGGTGATGGGGCTCTTTGATCCACTTGGAAAAGATGTTTGTTCGCCTGCTGGTGCCGAGCTGGCCGCTATCATATAAGCCAGATCACGAACGGTTCTTTTTGAAAAGAACATCAAGCCTTCCAATAGCTACAGAACGAGTACAGGCGCCACGACAACATTTTCAATTAACTCTTCAAAATACTAGCTCTGTACCAACATATCTCTTTAGAGTCGCTCCAGACAAGATGGCAACCCAGACAGCAACCGAGACGGTTGTCCGAGACACATTCGCGGTCAAATCCCCAGATGCCCTGGGCACGACTTGCCATCTCTTCGAGAAAGGCGAGAAGACCCCTTTTGGCGATTTCCGAGATGATATCATTCGGGATGGCTTCGCTGTTGTCAAGGGTGCAATCCCAAGAGATCGCGCAGACGGCTATGCGGACAAGATGTACAAATGGCTAGAGGACTTGTGAGTGTTATTCTTTCCCATGGAGTGTAGTCCAATCCCCGTGGTGGTGAGAGACTTGAAGTCCCAGGCTAATCCACATCGGTGCAACAGCAATCTAGGCTTCAAGAGAGACGATCCGTCAACCGTGCACTGGAAGAACATGCCCATCATTACCGAGAAGGGTATGATCCTAGGTTATGGCATTCAGCACGAGGACTTCACGTGGGCTGTCCGACAGGAACCTGGTGTCGTTGGTGCATTCGAAAAGGTCTATGAGTCCGAGGACCTCATCGTTTCCTTCGATTCTGTCGGAATGACCTTCCCCAACAGAAAAGATATTGCTGCCAACAATCCATGGCCACATCAAGACCAAGATCCCGCTAAGCCTGGGTTTCGGTGTTTGCAAGGCTTAGTGAACCTGCTGCCGAATGGACCAAATGATGGTGGCTTGATTGTCTGTAAAGGTGCACATCGTTTGAGCGAGGAGTTCCATAAAGAATTCAAGGATGATGCGGACAAGATCTGGGCCTGGTTAGTTCTCTTCAACCTAATCCTCGGTCGACGCGAGAAGCTGACGTTTTTCTCAACGTAGGACCAACGAATGGTACGGTTTCAATGACAGAGGTATGAAGTGGCTAGAAGACCGTGGATGCACTTGGGAGAAGGTCTGTGCCGAACCCGGTGACCTGATTCTCTGGGATTCGCGCACGCCACACTACAACCTGAGCCCCACTGGTGACAAGCCTCGATTCTGCATTTATACCTGCTATCTGCCTGTCGCCGAGGTGTCGCAAGAGGATCTCGTCCGCAAGAAGGCTGCCTTCGAGAACAACGACCCCACGACTCACTGGCCGAATGCTCTCCATGTTGTGTCCCTACCCATTTTGCGCGACGGTGTACCAGATCCTTTGAACTACAAAACCCCCAAGTCAGGTAGTCCAAAGCTGTCAGAGAGGGGTTTTAGGCTGACGGGAATACCGTACGTAAAGGCTGAGGCTTGAGGTATTGATATGGCGTATGCTAGATAGTTTCTACGTCCCGCATGCTCGGAGTTCTGATCATAGCAATAGCTAAAGGCTGCAAAATTGTGCAGCTCGGCATTTTGTGTAAATAATACATGGTTAAGTTCTCACAAGACTCATTTCACATCGCTTCTGTGTGGCATAAGATTATTCACTAAAAATATGGAAGGTCCAGGGTCAGTGCAATTGCATTCCAGTCCAACTCCGTCTCGTCAAGCCCCGAATTGAACAAATCCATTTCTTCCATTGTCATTGACCAAGGTATATTGTCCTGTGAGAAGCCTTCGGTCGCTCGGTTCAACCGATTATGATCTGTAAGCAAGTCAGCAAAACGATAGACTGTCTCAGATTAGCTCCTGAAGCATACTATTGTAGCTGGATTGCCCGCCACCAGGATGTCCGGGGAAATCTGGTGAAATTGTCGTTTGATTTGCGGCGCTTTCATCCAACACAAGGAGGCTGGAATGTCTCGAGAAGCTATGAATCCGACCAGAAATTTGGGAAACCAAATTTTGAATCTTGGTGCTGATTGTGGAAGGGCTGTTGCCGTGACGAGATTCGTGTCTTTGGATAATTCGAGCAGCGCTTGTTAAGATCTGTGGATGAATATGCATGAGATATGGACCAATCTCAAGTGAAAATGCGCGTACCTCCAGGTCTGTCTTGACATTCGCCAACGTAGGGTTCTTCAGAATATTGATGGCCAAAGCATACAATGAGATCGAAGGCGCGTACAGTGAGTGAAGGTGAAAGTTCGCACTGTCCTCTAAGGTGTAATTGAGTATGTTTGCGATAGATCGAGCCGTGTTCACGCAAATGGCAGGACTGTTCTGCAATCGAAGACGATAGCTTGCGTCGGAAAAGTATGCGTCAAGTGATCCCTTCAGGCTGTGCCGGTTGATGAGCAGAGAGTTCCTATGTATAAGAAACAAGCTACCAGAGTCGTCGGTCAACGAAATCGATACATGCCCGTGTGTTCACCAGCTGCTTACCTTTCATAATACTGTATGGCCAGGAATGCAACTGCTGGCAGATCAACAGGGTCACAGGAGGGATATTCCGAAGGTCTACAAGTGTGAGCAAAGATGGTATGCTCTTTTTGTTAAACGAATACTTACCTAAGATCATCTGGTAGCTGGCGGACCCACTCAAGCAACAATTGGTCTAACTCGCCTCCAACCTGCAACTTCGCTTTAATTGCTTGATCAAATGTTAATTTTCCGGACTCTTCCTCTTGAGAGCATATGAGTAGACGTTCGCAAATTTGACCTTGAATTCTGGCAAGTTCGATAATTGCGCTAAAACATGTCTTTTGAGTCGATCCTTCTCCCCCAGATCCGCGATCAGCGAGGAGCTTCTGGACATGAAAGCAATCTCGAAGCATTGGTGGGCGTTGTAATTCCACGGCTAGAGCTTTGTCAAGCACGAACAAGCACAACCAGGTATGCGATTCTCTTTGTTTCGTCGACTCCGCCTGTCGCGATCGAGGGTTCCAAGGGAACGATCGGTCCAAGGACAATGCTTGGGCCTTCGGCACCGCAATCGATAACATTCTCCATGCCATTTCGGAATCGTCGTAGCTGCGAAGAAGTAAGGCCATCAGTATCAGTGCTTTTATCGATTCGATCGAGTCGTCCCGGATCAAAACAGTGAGGTTGGAAAAGGCAAACTCCAGAACTCGATCACATATCTTTGTGTGTTCAATATTCGACATTGATGTCGATCCTATGGCCAAGATCAATTGCTGCAATATCCGCTCTGGGACAGTCCTAATAATATCAGAGGAGTTTGACAGTGTTTGGAGAATCTGGCCAGGATCAATCATGGGGAGGACTGAGTTAGTATGTGACATGAATGTGGCTATGGCAGGCTGAGCTTCCTTGGTCCATGAGATTACATCAGCTGAGGGAGTGTAAGCTTCGAGTGTATGGTCCCCAGGCCGCTTTCTGTCAGTCTTGTAATGCCATGAAAGGCGTTCAGGTAGACCAATTCGAGCGAAGGCAAGGTCAAGCCACTGTGTCAACATGAAGAGACAATTGCCTGATCTGAAGATTGGGACCGCAAGCAGGGGCCCCGAAAACAAATCCGTCGTAGCTTCATGATATTGTTGTAGTCGAGTCAATCCAGCCTCCGGGATTATTTGAGTGCTGTCAGGTACATGAAGCTGGGGCTCTACCTCGATCGGAGTCAATTGAGGTTGCTCTCTAGAGCTTGTGCTCCTCAGGGGAGACTGCCCTAGACTTTGCGCTTCTCGCCTTTCGACCTCAACATGAGGTTGACGTGGATCTCGCGTAATGCATTCCGCATTGGCCTTGTTGCAATTGGTGCATGCAAGGCTTCGATCATCACATCTCAACTTGCGACTCCTGCACCGATTGCAGGCTGTTGAAAGCCGTTTTCTCTTTTGAGGATTATCTGGGTTTCCGACTAAGCTGACTCTATTCATACTTTGATGGGTAAATGGAGAAAGAAGCTTGAAGTGGTAAGTGGAGGAATACTTAGATATCTAGGTGGTATTTTGGGGGGCAAAAGTGGTAGGTTTAAGCATCACTTGGCAAGCTTCGGCTCCACGAAAGAGTTAGGTTTCCGTGAGGGATTCCCTTTAGACTCATGTCAAAACTTTCCACGGACTTGGAGTATTCACAGCATCAAGGAGGATAACGTACCATTGCCATAAAAATGTGGGCTTATGTCAATTTTCTAATTGTTGAATACCAATGCGCGTAACGCGAACTGGGGTATCAAGGACTCATTTGTACAGTACTAAACTCCAGCGTTGGAACAGAGACTACTTCCCATCAGACAATGAGGTCCTCAGCATTATCCCTTCACCCATCTCTTTCAACTGCGCAACAATCTCCTGCGGATTTCGCTCGCCAACTTGTCGTTGCAAAAGGCTGGTGTTGTCCAGGATTAGGTCTCTAATCCAGGTAAGGGGCCATGGAATGTGGTGAAATAGCTTTCCCAGGAAGAAGGCAGCGTTGACCTGTTCAGTGGTATGCGCAACTCTGTGCTTCTCATAAGCCGACAGCGCTTGCTTCACTGCTCCAGTATCATGGAGTGAAGTCCCGTGCAGGCACTGCGCGAGGAAATAGCCATCGCATATGGACATCCCTGCTCCGTAGGCAGCGTATGGGGATGTTGCATGAGCTGCATCGCCAGCTAGAGTAATTCTGCCTTTTGACCACACTTTTAGTGGTACTCGATCACGAATAAGCCACCGTTGGCAGTTGACAGAGTCCGTTGCAGCGACAAGCTCGGTAAGAGGTTTGGAGAACTCTCCGGCGGCCTCCAATGCAAATGTTTTCAAATCCCCCGGCGGCGGCTGCGTGTCTGGACATGCTTGGAGAATCCACCACTGGTGACCTAGCCTGCCCTTGCTTCGAATTGTGGTATATGTCCCTTGGGTTGTTCTGCTATGGACAAGGACACACTCGTTCTGCTCCGTGGCGACTTCTTCATCAAAAGTGAATCCTCCAATAATTTGTAGATTGTGGGCTCGTTTCGGAGATGCGCCCCAGAGATGTGAACGGACAATTGAATCGATGCCATCTGCTCCAATAAGAAGTGGTGTCGTGAAATTGGTTCCATCTGAGAAAACAAGCTTGACAAAGTCGCCATGGTCTTTGATGTCGGTGACCTGCCGATCATGCTGAATAGTGCCTGGGGGTATCGCATCAAGCATTCGGGAGTAGAGATCAGGTCGCAACAGCCCAATAAAGCCACCACCGTACTCCTTCAATATTTCCTCGGGTAACTGCACTTCTGCACGTATGTTTCCTTTTACACTTCGGAATGTGGTATGACATGGTGCCCCAAGATCATCAATATCGACACCCATACATCGAAGGGCATGGACGGGTGGTGGCCAAAGATTCAGGATATTTCCGGCAGGCCTGGCATGAGAATAGCGTTCAAAGATCTTTACAGAGAACCCGGCCTTGATAAGTGATAACGCTGCAGCCATGCCAGCAGGGCCTCCACCCAGAATCGCGATTTCATTCTTGGTGTCCATTTGAAGCACTATTCAGAATGCAACGATGCGAAACAATGTTGATGTATGCTTCTTCACTATATTTGCACAGGTCATAAAGGGATGTTTCGATAATGTACCCCCTTGTATTCTGCTTCTGATGTGGCATAGCATATCCTGCCGCCTCACAAGATCGTATCGACCTCGGTAGTGAGGGACTATTTGCGACTGAAGTCTTCCGACCAAGTTCCCGATGCGGCTCGGCTTACTAGCGGCCTCTCGGAGAGCACTGTCCACCATGAATGAGGGAAGTGTGGTCTCCCGGTCACGGATGAGGATTGCGGCATCAGGCTTGCGTCGAGGGTAACACCTGCCTTGTAAATCGTTTTGTTCTGAGCGCCTGCCCTTGCTATGAAGTGTCTACCGTTCGTGCCAACAAGTATGAAGACCATGTTATCACGTGACATGATAATATGTTGGCCAGCTTTTGATATTCTGTATCTCTCCGGGTCGGTTGTACACGTGAAAGATTGGGTAGGAAAGCAGATAATGACCTTGACTCACTTTGCTTCCTTCGCGGCGGGCGGATACTTGCATTAAGATTCGTGTAGCTCACGATCTGGGCCTTGTATTGCTTGTCCACGGTCACAGATGAACCTCTTCCAATATTTGGCATACGGCATTCGAGATTATGTGCTTTCTGATTGCATCTTTTTCCGCCAGCCAACATCTAGTCGTGTTGGCTCACAAGGTGGACAAGAAAACTTCTTTGTCTTGGGGATCGTGTGAGCTGTGGTAAATGTTGACTTGAAAAGAAAGCCTGGGATTTCTTATCGCTTCACCTTATCTTCACGTGAATGTTCTATTCCTTAGGGCGGCACTGCATAGACTTGAAAGTAGCTAGATGCAAGCAGGTCACGTAAAGCGACGGCAAGAATGACATCTTCACAAGGCAGGCGACCGACAGTGACGCTTCACGTCTCGGTCTGCATAAACGCCTTCAAACGGACTCGACTCACGATTCACCACCATCAGGCAGCGCAACCCGCTCTTAGGAACTCCTAACCCCCCTCGCTGTTCCTCTACATTTCAATCTCTACATAGCACCAAATTCATCCCACCATTCTATCTCCCACCTCCCACAGAACAAAGAGTAGACCTCCACACCACAAGATTCCCCGCTGTCGCTCACCTTGTTTTCCTGTGCCTACCTGCCATGGTATGAGACCAGACCTACCCAATCTTTACAAACACTGACTTCTCCAGGCATATTATCAAGGAGATATGGTGGGCTACCCATCCTTCATGCGGGGCGCTCCCCCAGTCGGCATGTCAACCAGAAAGTTCGATGAATATTACCGATGTTATCCAGTGGTCATGATGAGTGGCCCTGAGCGAACGAGCGTCAACTTTGGTGGCAAAGTCTTCCTTCCACCTTCCGCCCTCGACAAACTCACCCGGCTGCACATCGCATACCCTATGCTGTTTCAGTTGATAAATGGGAATGCAGGCAAGACCACACATGCTGGTGTTCTTGAATTTACAGCCGAAGAAGGACGGATATATCTACCGCAATGGGTCAGCAAGAATTCGGAAACCTGCAGAAAGAAGTGAAGACTGATACATTCCATAGTTGATGAGAACCCTTGATCTCGACCCCGGGGATTTACTTCAGATCAAATCAACAGATTTGCCTCCCGGTAAATTCATCAAACTACAGCCTCAGTCGCCTGCCTTTCTCGAGATTTCAGATCCTCGCGCCGTCCTCGAAAATGCCTTCCGGAATTTCTCCTGCCTTACCAAAAATGACGTTTTTACCTTCGAGTACAATGATCAGACCTTTGATATCGCAGTCCTTGAAATTAAGCCAGATACCGACTCCCATGGCATTGTCACCATGGAGACAGATCTGGAAGTAGATTTTGCAACACCAGTGGGTTATGTTCCACCAGAGAGGAACAGTGGCACAAGCACACCGAAGAGCAGTGTCGGCAGACCACACGGAGGTCCAGTCCATTATCAAGGAAGTATGGCGCAGAATATCAACTACGCCAGTATAGCACCAAACTCGACTACTGCAGCCGCAGGTTCGAAAGCTGTCTCGTCCAACTTCTTGTATGGCGGTCAGAAGCTTAATTCCAAGAAAGGCTCGAAGGCTCCAACGCCGAATGCGTCAACACCTGTAGCTGGCAGCTCTTCAAATATACCCAAACCACCTCTTCCTCGGAAAACCAATGGCCCACAACCACTCCGCCTGCCTCCCGGCAAGTTGTTCTTTGGTTACGAAGTGAAGCCTGTTCGAAAATTGGACGATAATGGAGAACCAATCGCGTCTGATGAGACCAAGCCACACTTTGTGGGACAGGGGCAAACTTTGAGGGCGAAGAAGCGAGCTGCAGGAACTGATAGCGGTACAGGGAGCGGTGTCAACAGCGATGCAGAAGCAAAGCCCCGAGGGAAAGGTCCGAGCTCTGGTCGGTAATGCATTTAGGCTGAAGGATGGCATGGTGCTTCAAAAAGAATTAATGCTCAAATGACTTGCCTCACGGCTTTGCACAGCGACGGCGTTACTCATGGCCCAGGTAGCGACTCACAAATACTTGACAATTTCAGAGATGGGACATTCATCACGGAACCAATCAGCATGAATTGGTGGACATGTACAGCTAGACATCGTGGAACAGCTCAACCACGACTTTCTTTCGAAGTCGTTCAATACATATTTGCACACCACTGACATCTGATCATCCTTGACTCGCTAGAGATTGATCTTTGCACGTGCAATTTCTAGGGTCTGATGTAAACCGACGTCATCTCTGCCACATGAATGTGTTTGCCGCTGTCGAGACAAGCAGCGGATCAAATCTTCCTCCTTCGATCACAACATTCCTCCTTCCTCAATAGTTCCACTGAAGAAGAGCAACATATCGCCAGCAACACATCGAGCAGGCAACCATCACCTGCTGAGTGGAAAAGAATGCCTTCGTCATCATCGATCGACGCAGCGATTCTCCGGGCACTGGCTCTAGATGCTTCGTCCAAGATCTCTACGCATGGAGGATCAGGCTTTGCGTCGACATTCCGAATAACCACCCAGTCTGCTCCAATCTTCATCAAGACTTCCAGCTCATCTGACGCCGCAGTCATGTTCGAGGGCGAGCACGCGTCTCTCAACGCCATTCATGATGCCGTGCCGAGTCTGTGCCCCGAATCGTTGGCTTGGGGTAAGCTAGATAAAGGTGGATATTTCCTCGCGACCGAGTTTCTAGACCTCAGTGGTGGAGGCCGTAGAGGTGGTGGGGTGAGGTCCAGCAAGAGTCTCGCACAGAAGCTTGCGAAGTTGCATTCTACACCAGCGCCCAAACCGGACGGATATGATACTCCACAGTTCGGGTTTCCGGTCCAGACGTGCTGTGGAGATACGCCTCAGAGTAATGCATTCACGTCGTCCTGGGCGGAATTCTTTGCTCAAGAGCGCCTACTAGCAATACTCAAGCGAGGCGAGAAGAATAACGGCTCAGATTCTGAATTACGGAGAGTCGTACAGAAGACGGTCGACGAGGTAGTGCCAAAACTCCTCGCAGACGGTCATCTGGGCGGGAAAGACGGTATCAAACCCGTCGTTGTTCACGGTGATCTATGGTCTGGCAATAAAGGACGAGGTAGCTTTGTCGGAAGGACCAGAGACAAGACGAATGCAGACGAAGACGCCGAGGCTGGAGTGGAAGACGTCGTCTTCGACCCTTCAGCATGCTTTGCACATTCAGAGTATGATCTGGGAATCATGAACATGTTTGGTGGGTTCAGCTCGTCGTTCTTCAAGGAGTATCACGCTATCTTACCAAAAACAGAGCCAGAGAGTGAGTACCAAGATAGAATTGCGCTTTATGAGAGTTATCATCACCTCAATCATTGGGCGATCTTCGGCGGAGGGTACAAGTCTGGGGCACTGGGGATCTTGAAGGGCCTTTTGGAGAAATATGGTGACAAATGAAACGGATGCTTTTCGATGTCCCTCTGCCAAAAAGGACGGACCGTGGATTTGTTATCGTTGGTTCTCATTGAGCCCAACGCCATCCATTAGTTATGGCAATTGAGACACAGAGGTCTTACCATTCCACCATGCCACAGCTGCTGAACAAAGCTATTGTTCACATCCATTTATGCCTTTATGCTGAACAGCAGGGTTGAACCAATCAGTGTCACTGAGGATCAAAGATCGTGCTTGTACAAGGCGTCCAGATGGCCTAGCCGTGATCATTCCGTCCTAGTCCCAGCATGACCATTTCATGTTTAGATCCATAGTTCTCCTAGGTGCCCATGTTACGCGGATGAACCTTCATCTGCGGTGTGGTCAAGAACAGAGCCAATATGAGCAAAATACATCTCGATAGCTGCATTTCAGCTAAAATTGCTGCTTCTGAAGACGCCTTCACAATTTATGGTGAGTCGTGATAGGCATTTCCAATGGCGTGAGGTATAAAGCAGTTTCACTTAGCCGAGAAGGGCGGAGCCGAAAGCCCGTGGTTTGATTCTGGACTCGGTTAGCATGTGTTGGCTTTAGATCTGAAAATAAGGGTTTGCGCCTCAAACCAGAAAAGTTGAGTCCAAAAACCACCATTCGCCTCGCAGATCCCCCACAGGACGGACCCTAGTATTTCGGTTTAAGCTGATCTCCCCTTTCTCTTGCCGCTTCCAAGGATTAGAACTGGTCGAAACCGTCCAATTGCCCCAATCACAAATTATCGCAATAAAAACTATTTCGACTTGATATCGTTGAACATCTGCTGACGGATGCGAGTTCAGTCACGATCTAGTTGCTGTGACTATTCCCTTCAACACCAGGCATCAGATCTCTTCTCGAGCATCTTTTCATCCGAGGCAGCAATACAGTTAGCGTAACCCCTGATCACAAGTTTACGCGCTGGGAATGTGAAAGGTGCAGGTCGATCACTGGGCTATGTAAGTATGATTGTGCGCCACATGCCTATAGACGGCTGAATGCAGAGTCGTGGCACCTGTCAATCCATGGTAGTAGTCCTGACAGAAATTCATGAAAGAAAGAAGATGAGAAGCGCATTTCTGATTCGCACCCACTGCCTCGTGTTCAGAGATTCGAAACTACGAGTGGATTATCATTAAAGGAATCTGATGATTACCTTCATTCGTGGCTGCAGCGTCAATATCAAGCATTTCGACACTACACTTTCGGAAAGGTGCCAGGCTCCTGACCGTGAGTTTTGACAAACATTCCTCGAGCATCAATTTAAGGACAGATGGAATATCGATTCAAGTGCTTTCTCGGTAGCTGAATACATACTAGTGATTGATAGCTAGGTCGACGAGATACCAAACTAAATGTCCCTACCTCAGTTTCGCCTGAGATCTGGCAACACATATGTCTAGCACGCGAAAGATATTGCTCCAGCCTGATATGCCGCAACCTAAATATATCCGTGTCCGTCAGACACAGCTGCGTGTGTGCCAGTCTAGCGACCAGGTGGCCGGGCACAGATGACCAATCTCATTCTGGGGAAGCCCCCGTTCACAAGATTGAATCTTGCTCGGGACCATCGTTGCTGGAGCGGTACCCAGTGGCTTGATCAAGGGGCATGGATTTTTGGCCACCGGAGGTCATCACTGATACTATGCCATCTTATCCTTGTTACGATGCACGACGCAGACTAGGATCATTTGCGAACGAGGCTTATCACACGGGAATGCAAGTTCAGATGCTGGTCTGCGGCAGCATTACTCTTCACTAAGCCACGGATGTCAAATGTCTCAGATTTCTCCTCATCGGTCTTAGCACCCAGGAGAAATCGCGCGAGAGTAGCAACGCTGTTTAGTGGTTGAAATGGCTTGTCTCGAGCGCTGCCAGTGGTTATAAAGATGCTTGTCCTACCTTGAAAAATGCTCTACGTTCTAACGCCGACATACTTTTATACCTATGTGTTTCTTTTCCAGAACATCGATGGCTTGTTGGTTGATCCTAAGCCTTGTTACAAGAGCTGTGACTGCCGATGTCAATATCTTTGGCATTGATGCCTCTTCCCTCCAGGAGCCACATAGTTTTACGATGAATCTCACCAGCCAAACGGAGCACTTAGGGGCGTTGATGAAAGACCATTTCCTTGAGGGCCGGCAAACATGTGTTGAAGGGTGGGGAACTTGTCGTAAGTACTCTACCTCCGTCTTTACACTATGCTGAGACCTTCAGCCGGCGGCAGGCAATGTGGCTGTCCGTTGAACAGCGGCTACAACTGTTGTAGTAGTGGTATTTGTAAACGCGAAGTCGTCAGTGAGAATGTCGAGACTCAATTATTCCTCAACTAACCGCTTCTAGGAAACTTGTTGCAAGACAAGAGTGTGTCCTCAAGGCTGGGGTTGCTGTGGTAGCGAGAACTGCTATCCCTACGGAGGCGACTGTTGCAGTAATGGTCATTATTGCAATCCAGGGGAGGTATGCATTCGCCTCAACGGCGATGCTGCCTCGATCAGATGCTCTGTTATAGGCGGAAGCGGACCTGCGGTGACAGGCTCGGAAACGGCCTCGATGTCTCCTGAACCACCAGCCACGAGCACGACAGTCCCACCCGACATTCCTAGTACCCCTCTCCCTGTGCCTACTACCAACCCGCCTACAAGCACAATTCAAGCATGGTATACGCAAACTTACACGATCTACTACTATATCTATTACATAACCTCTTTGACGGAAGTGTCAAGTCACTTCACCTCAGTAGATTATTCACAAACCTCAACCTTGACGACCCTTTCCTGTCAAGCCAATGACTGGTATCATGCAACCAACAAACTGGACTCTACAGCGAACCAACTCAAAGCATCTGCAAGCAGTGAAGCAGCGCAGTCGAGCAGCGACCTGAATCGGTCAATCTTCGCCGCGTCTACCGCCATATCTTCTGCCCCCCGTCCCTCTGACTCTGGAAGTACCAACACGGCATCAGCCTCGGCAGGATCCAGATGTGCAGTATTCGGGATGCCAATATGGGATGTACGCAGAATATCTCAAGCATTGAGCTTCTGGACGGTCATCCCTGGAATCGTTGTCATAGCAATGGAATTTATATAATGGGAGAACCCGTTCGTATCATGATCGTTTTCGGAAATTCAGTACAAATATCTCCTCGGTAGCCTGCATCTCTTACGCGAGTCATCCATACCACGATCATTGGTACAAGACCCAACACTGTTGTCGCTTTTCAAAGGCTTTATGTTGCTGTTCATCCTAGCCCAATTATTATCTACTTCACTCTGTCAATCAGTTTTACTTTGCTAGAAGAAAGGCAAAAACAGACTATTTTACACGTAAAGCACTGGACAGAGGTCATTTTACGGTACTGGCGAGCGTGGCAGTTTTGACCAAACCCTTTCTTGATGCATAGGTTGGGTTGGTGACAGGTGATATCGTCACATGCGAAGTGATTAACCCTCAATAGCTGAAAGATATAGTCTGCCAGCAGCTACCAAAAATCACCACGACGAAGTATTGCATAAATCTTGGCCAAGTAATCTTGAGTAATGATGGACGTAAAGATTGCTGGATGCCGTACGATTTCTTTTACAGTGCATGCCTCAAGTTCTCACAGCGCCATCTCGAGCGAATCAAAGACGCGATTACTCTCCTGCCAGACCCTGCGGGAGCGCCACCTCAAGCGAGCCCCTGTATGAAAGAACTCGGTCAGGACTTGCAAGCCGAAGATAGTGTTTTCAAGAAATCCGGAAATGGCGGTATCAATGGAGAACTTCTGAAACAGTTAGCCGGACTTGAGAGGCAGCTCGAAGAGCAAACAGAGGCCAGCAAAGCTCTTCAAGCCTAGCTGTTGCAACAGAATAAGTCCCCTTCGAGATTGTTTGTTGTACACAACATTACTATCGTCTTTCTAGCTGGCATAACATTGCATGGGCTATTATCAGCTGATATCGCAACCAAGGTGTTCTGCTACGCCACAGCAGATTTGAACATCGTGGAATTGGAAAGATCAATTGAAATGCCATCGAGTCGACTTCTCGCCTGCATTAACAGTAGGAAAATAGCTAGAAGTGACTCTTGAGTAGTGAGTATGGAACCCCAAGCGGGATCCGGATCAGGCTATTCGTAATTAGAGATCGTAATGGTAAACCGAGACCAGCCATTTCTTGTCCAGCCTCAGTCTGCTTCGATCGCCTGGCTCGCTTGCCGGGACGGACCTCTCACAGCACGCCAATGTTGATCATTTCAAGCTCAAATGGTGTGAGTTGGAGTAGCGCAAGTCGGATAGGATGCTGATTTAGGCTCTCGGCATCGGATGACGTAAGGATGTCGTTGATGAGGGTTGGAGTATAAAAGACCTTGATTAATATTATCTCACAGCGTCCTGACACAGCGATCGTAAACGTCAAGAACAGACCCCTGATTCACTGAGATTCCAAAGAAATCATGGCAGCCTCGAAACGTGTACTTGTCTTGGGAGGACATGGCAAAATCGCACTCCTGCTACAACCAAAACTACTGGCGAAGAACTGGAACGTGACTAGCGTGGTGCGGAACTTGGACCACGAAGCGGAAATCAAGGCGCTGGGAAATAACCAGCCTGGTAAAATTGATGTTCTGGTGGAAAGTCTCGATGATGTTCAAGATGCCAAAACTGCGCAGAAAGTCCTTGACAAGGTTAAGCCCGATATCGTGATCTGGTCTGCAGGTAAGGAGTCGACATGCTGTTCACGAGAGCGTCCTGGGTTTTGACATCAGGTGCTAATCACCACTCCCCTTTGGATAGGTGCCGGCGGAAAGGGAGGTCCATCGAGAACGAAAGCAGTTGATGAGGTCGCCGCCAAAGCATATATTTCAGCCTCCTTGGCCACACCGAGTATCCAAAAGTTTCTTTTGGTGTCATACATTGCCTCACGGAAGGGTTATCCTCCTTGGTGGAACAACGAGGATAAGAAGGCTGCCGATCATGTCAACACCGAGGTGCTTCCACACTACTTCAAGGCCAAGGTCGAAGCCGATGAGCATCTGGAAGCATTGACGCAGAAACGCCTCGAGAGTGGCGACAAGTCTTTCCAGGCTATCAATCTTCGACCTGGTACTCTTACAGACGATCCGGCATCAGAAAGGGTCAGCCTGGGTAAAACTTCGTCGCGTAAGTGTTGTTGAGATCTTGCTTGCAATCGTAAGGGTTTTGCTAACTTGTTCTTACCATTTAGGTGGAAACGTCAGCCGAGAGACGGTCGCCAACGTAGCTCTAGCCCTATTGTTGAGAGACGATACCCGTGGGTGGTTTGATTTACTAGATGGTAGTTCCAGTGATCCTACGGTAGACGAAGCAGTGGAAGAACTTGTAAAGAGTGGTCATAATGGACTGGAGGGTGAGGATCTGAAGCGGATTCACGCAAGGAGTACTTGAGAACAAACCGCCAACAGCGATTTCTTTATCTTTGTCAAAGAAAAGGGCTGTTCCTGAGTCGCTGCCGGGGCTATTAGTTTGATATAAGAATACTAACTAATAATCAATTCAATATTCGTAGTGCCGGTATGAATCAAACTATAGTGTACACGGATATCGCCGTTCCTCCCGCACAAAAACACAGTGAGAGCAATGATTTGAAACCCCGCGCTCCTTATGATCATCTCCATCATTGAGCGATTGCGTCAGTATGGATTTGGAGATGAAAGCGTGGGTTTCAGTCTTCCGTCCATTACAAATTACTACTCACTTAGTATGCAAGAAGAGTCATCAGCACGAGAATTGCTACACAATTCAACAAAGGAAGTCGGAAACTCGCTGAGTGTTCATTGCTAGGACTTCCTCCCTAGATATCATAGTATTATTTGATCGTGATGGCGATCCCCGATGCGGACATTCATCCTAGCGCAACCGGCAAGGCGGCAGCTATCGTAGCTCAGCATCAGAAAGAGGAGCCCATCACATTTTACTCGGGTTGGTTTTGTCCGTTCGTGCAAAGGTCATGGATCACTTTGGAAGAGAAAAAAATCCCTTATAAATATGTCGAAATCAATCCTTACCTGAAGGAAGAAAGGTGTGTACACGATACCAAACCTAGGAAGTCCTGCAAGAGCTGACATGTTCAAAGTTTCTTGAAGCTCAATCCCCGTGGGCTGGTGCCAACACTGGGTGCGCCGCAGAAGGATGGATCTCAAAAGCCACTGATCGAATCGAATTTGATCTCGGAGTATCTGGATGAATCATTTCCAGACCAGACTCCTCTTTTCCCGAAAGACCCATACGAGAAGGCGAGGATGAAGGTGTGGGTTGATCATATCACGACGCGCATTATTCCGAACTTTCACAAAGTTCTTCAGCACACCGAAAAGAGCCAGTATGGCTTGGACAAGGCTAGTGCTGATTTCCAAAATGCCTTGAAGACGTGGATCCAGGAAGCCGATTCAGAAGGTCCATATTTCCTCGGCAAGGAGTTCAGCTACGCTGATGTTGCTTTGGCACCATGGGCTGTCAGACTCTGGGTGCTAGAACATTTTAAGGGAGTCGCTGCCGTACCTCCTCCTGGAAAAGGGGGCGCAGATGAAGAATTGTGGACTCGCTGGCGGAATTGGAGTGAGGCCGTTGCATCCAGGAAATCTGTTGCTGAGACTCTTAGCGATCAAGAGCATTATCTCCCCTTGTACCAGCGTTATGCAGAGGACAAGGCTCAGAGCGAACTTGCGAAAGCCACCAGAGAAGGAAGAGGCGTCCCATGAAACATGGCGGGCGATACATGCTGGGCTCCGAGTATCAAGGACAGCACCTTGTACATAGTGTCAGAGGCTGAGCAGAGAACCGGGTTTTCCTGGCTTCCTGTATCATCTTCGGTAGTGGTCAGACAGATGAAGAAGAACATCTTCGCTACTCAGATCTTGACTGTCTTGTGAGGTACAATCAAGTTCTTGTGGCGGCTACCATCCGGTAAATGCGAACTCGGAAAGTGTATCGAAATCCCCAAACTCACCAAGTTCCGGCAAACAATAAATTGCTCGGCCTCGGGCTTTCAACTGCGACTAATTTCTGAGTATTGGTGCGGCTGCTAGATTAATCAGCAATACTCGGATTCGTCCAGAACTTTGAGGTTGGTTGACCCTCGGAAAAGTATATGAGGACGACAAGTTATCACGACATAGGGCAGGACTGATTGCGACATCAACCGCCCGCCTCAAATTTCACAAAGAAATCACTAGTGAACGACTTGCGCCTTGGGATCCCTCTTTTGGCCATGGAAAGCTCGGCGATGCGCGTCCAGCATTGAATTGCTTCACAGATGGAAGTCAACTATCCCGAACCTCGAGCTGGCTTTCAAGTCGGTGTGCTGTCAGGAGGATAGATTCTACTCTACTGTGTGAAGCCACAAAGTCGTCCACATGAGAACTGCACACCGCCCGCTAGTACACAAAGGAGGAAGCACGATTGGCACAGTGTGATCTTGTCCAATCAAGACATCAAACCAGACGTCCTTCTCGTCCGAGAGGTACCTTAAATGTTCTCTTTTCGGACAAACAGCAGGGATTTGTGGCTACCGGACGATGACAACATCTCTGTACACCTTCAAGCGCCTGTCTTATGTGCATTTCGACCTTAGCGGCATTCTGCAGCATGAATAAACTGCATTATTATTAATTACCTGAAAGCTTTGAGCATAAAGTCGCCGAGATGGCGTCTAGACATGCTCCAAAGGCTTGTCGAGATGCTGTATTGCCACTTCCCCGTCTCGTGGCTTCTGTTACTGCGAGAACACCCTGATCTCGTTTCATGATAACCAACCTGGTGCGTCTGCTGCCAGGGCCACGATTCGCTTGGACCCTTTGCTCGTGGACAGTATCGATACCCTACTAGATTCGCTTCCGAGGTATCAGAGCGAAAAAAGAAAGTTCAGACTGTTTTCTGACATACCAGCTTATGGTTAACGTGCATACGGGTAAGGCCACTCATTTAACCCTCTCGTCCTTGATAGACTTGCGGCTCGGAGATACGACATGCAAACCTAAGTTCTACCCGGTATGGCACTAACTTCCCACTGCTCTGAAAATCCCGAAAGCTGAGGTTTTCGGCAGACTGTATCAAGTGATCGACCATTGGAGACATGGATACGGGCCTATTCTCGTCTCCCTTCCAAGCTATCAAATCTGTCGAGATGGTGCAATCGAGCGCTCCCAGCACGTCTGAGGATCAAAGGATCGGATTTAGTTTGTATCAAGACACCAGGGCTCAATGTGTTACGTATCAAGAAATGTGTTTGCTTCTGTGGCGACAGGAGTAGCAATACTCCACCCGGTGATCCTCTTCTGTCGTCTATGTTGCAATATCGATCTATAATGAGCAAGAGGTCGAAATGTTTCACCAAGCGACCTGCATCCTGCAGCCACGTGGGAGACATAAGGTAGGACTAGTATAAGGAGTCTGTTGGCTGCGGTCCTACAGGGATTGCCCTCCTCAACGTTCAAGCAGCCCCTTTTCCCAAGAGCCTTTGGTCGATATTGACTGAAGCAGCCGATTCATCATGACTTTCCTCAACAGACTCCGTCGCTCAGGAAGCAATGAGGCTCAGGCGACAAGCACCGGCATTAGCCATGGCCAACCCGAGTTCATCGGCGATGGCGATGTCAAATATGCCGTCGAGCAGAGTGGCAACGACTCCGGCCCTAGTTACCAAGATGCATCTGGAGCGCCAGTGGAGGTCAAATCACCACTCGGATATTCGGTTGGAGGGGTTACAATTCTGTTTCTGAACATCAGCATGATGATTGGCACAGGTGTCTATTCTACTCGTACGTTCCACGAGCTTGAAGTTGTGCTATCTTTCTGACCCCGGTTTAGCTGCTGGTATCTTGAGCGGCGTTGGTTCGCCCGGACTTGCATTCATCTACTGGACCATCGGCTTCCTCCTTTCCGCTAGTTCACTGGCTGTATATCTCGAGTATATGGCCTATTTCCCAAACAGATCTGGCTCCGAGGTGGTATATCTTGAACAGGCTTACCCAAAGCCGAGATACTTGTTTCCAACAGTATTTGCTCTGTGGATGCTTATTCTCTCCTTCAGCTCAAGCAACTGTATCGTGCTTGCTGCGTACCTCTTCCAAATCAATGGCCACTCACCATCTCCATGGGAGTTGAAGGGTGTTGCGATCGCGGCGTTCACCGTCGTGATAATCGTACTGGGCATCAATACACGCTTCGCATATCGCGTCTCAAACGCTATTGGAGTTGTGAAACTTCTCACCCTAATCTTTGTCGCCATCACAGGCCTCGTGGTACTGGGTGGCCACACAAGAGTCGAAGATCCAAAAGCAAATTTCAGGAAACCATTTTCTGGGACGTCAAGTCAGCCATATGGATTGACCACATCCCTAGTCTATATTTACTTCTCATATGGCGGATATAATAATGCCTTCAATGTGGTGAACGAAGTCAAGGTCAGTCGATACAAAAATCACAGAATGATTTGTTAGGCTCCATTGCTAATGTATCGGCTTAGAATCCACTCAAAGCGATCAAGATTTACTCTGCGATTTCCCTATCTATCGTCTATGTACTCTATCTTTTCGCCAATGTGGCTTACATTGCCGCCGTCCCTCTCGCTGAGCTCAAAAGCTCTAGGCAAACCGCGGCGTCACTGTTCTTCATCAAGGTTTTCGGCTCCAGTGGCGCAGTCAAGGGCCTGAACTTTCTCATTGCCCTCAGTGCATTCGGTAATCTACTAGCTGGGAACATCGGAATATCTAGAATCACGCGCGAATGTGGTCGACAAGGCGTACTCCCTTACCCGCGGTTCTGGGCATCGACACGACCTTTTGGTACCCCGTTCGGGCCATACTTGATCAAGTATGTCTTGACGGTGCTGATGATCCTCGCTCCTCCTGCGGGGGACGCCTTCAACTTCAGTAAGATGAACGTTCTAAAATCTCGAGAACTATGCTAATCCTCATTAGTTGTCAGTCTCCAGCAGTATCCATATTCGGTTTTCAACGTCTTCGTGGCTGTAGGTGTCTACTTCGTCCGAAGCCGCCGTGCAAAACTCGGCCTGCCACGCGGAGAGTTCAGAGCTTGGGATGTTGTTGTAGTATTCAACATTCTCGTGAATCTCTACCTCGTTATTATGCCATGGTACCCTCCGGCCAGCGGACGCAACGGTGGCAATGTGAGCTTCTGGTATGGCACTTCTACAGTCACTGGCATCGCCGTCATCATTCTCTGCGTCGCCTACTACTTCATCTGGATCTATGGTATTCCATATTGGCGCGGATATCGCATTCGTCAAACCACGATCGTACTACAAGACGGCGCCAACACTCACACGCTGGTCAAAGTGCCACTGGATCAACTTGCGGAGTGGGATAGAACTCATGATCCATCAGGTAAATTGATTGATGACGATAGTGGTCTGGAAGGGGATGTGACCGGCGATGGGCAAAGGAAGGGTGCCACAACTGTGGACAACGAACTCAAGGTCTGAGCGCTTTTTGGAATCACACTGAGAAAGCAGGAGGAAAGTCTGAAGGCTAGATTGCATCCCTGTTGGCATGGATCAAACAAATCTGCATGATAAGATTGTGAATATCAACAAAGGCGCCGTTTAGCCTTGTGGAAGATGATTGAAAGTCAACAGTGATGTGTCAAGACATTTTCAATACTCATAATCACGATACAGTTCTCCTCTTGGATATCTACTGACAGTCCAGCACTTAGGAGGGACGTAGGCTCTTTCGGCTCTTCGTCTGATAAAGATCAAACCCTACTACTATCTAAGTACCGAGTATCCTTTGAATAGTGGAATGATTATGATTTGTCCATAAAGTGTAGAATCAACCGCCAACCACTACAGGAAGTTGGCTGACCCGCGTTCGTATATGCGGGGATGGTCACACTCTTCAGGGATATTTGCCTTGGCTTTTAGGCTTAGCACCACTTCTCTTGCAGCCTCGTTGAGTTCCACGAGTGCCATGCAGACTTCCAGTGAGGCTCTCTCAGTCTGTACTAGCGTGCTATTGTTGCATGCTTAGCGGAGCAATTCGGTGGAGCCACGCTGTTGAGAGGCTTTCGTAGGGCAGACTCCGGCACAAAAGCTACGCTGAGTTATTTGCTCAGCCTCGCCGTACCACCGCATGGATGAAGCACTTGAGCTTTCATTTTCGATCACCACCCTTCATCCATACTCCATGGTGCATCTTCTTCCGAGTGAGATCTTATCGCCTTCCGAGCGCAGTCGAATTAACGGACTGTTGTCATGGATCCTTTGAGCTGCCTCGCTGTCGCCTGCAATGTTCTGCAATTAGTAGAGCAGGGCTACAAAGTTATAGGCACCACTGCCGATATCTACAAGTCCTCAGATGGAGCCCCAGCCGACCATGTGAAGTTACACTCCCTCGCAGAAAGGCTGCACGCACTCAATCAGGACCTTCAATCCTCGAATTTTCGACCACCCCAGGGGCTTGACTCATCAACGAGCAGACTATTACAGCAAGCAAATAAAGATTGCCTCCAAATGTCCACCAACTTCATGAGCCTTTTCAACAGCTTCAAAGTCAAAGATTCAAGGAGTCTACTGCAGAGTGCGCGGCAGGCGTTCAGAATCAGTCTGCGAAAAGGCCAAATCGAGACTGCAGAAAGATCACTAGCCACGGCGAAAAGCAACCTAACAATCGCTTTGTTGATCTATATACAGTAAGTGGACATTAAGATTCAGACACGTATTATTAAATTAATAGTTGTTAAATAGATCCCAGCAAAGCCGACTATGTGGCATGGATGATCTGCGTGAAAGGTGCACCATATCTGAAAATTCGTGTCTGGAAGCCGTGTCGGCAGCGTCCGGGACCATCAAAGCAGACATTGAAGATCTCTTTAAGCGCGTGGAAAACCTGAAATTCAGTAATGAGCGGGAGACAGAGCTCCTCACTACATTCCAAGCTTCTCATACACAGGTTTTGTTGAAAGTCTCCACAGAATTAGGTCAGATCGCCTCTAGATCTCAACAGCAATACGACGAAAAGCTTGAAAGGGCTCAACAAGTGATCCTAGACAGCTTGAACTTTCCTGGAATGCGATCTAGATACGATCAAGTCAACGACGCTGAATACAAAACATTCACCTGGATCCTCAACCCCCCTTCGGACCAAGAACTTCCTTGTGACAGCTTTATTCAGTGGATAAATTCCAGGGCAGGAGAAAATCCCATTTATTGGATTTCTGGCAAGCCTGGATCTGGGAAGAGCACCTTAATGCGCTATATCAGCGAGACGATTGGCGCAGAGCACTTACATGAATGGTCCCAAGGACAAGAAGTACTTCAAGCAAAGTTCTTTTCATGGAACCCGGGTCATGGTGAGGAGAAATCTTTCCACGGAATACTACGCTCGCTGCTCTATCAATTACTTGAAATAAAACGACATCTCATCCAATGGGTGGTCACTCCAGAGAGATGGAGAGCCGCACTTGCCTCGCATTCAAGAGCAGATGATTGGGGAGCTAGATCGCTTAGGAAGGCATTCGATGACTTTCTATCAATTCAACTCTCTGATGCCAAAATCCTTCTGTTCATTGACGGACTTGATGAAGTATATGGAGATGACGAAAGGAGACAGGAAGTGCTCGACTTCGTCTTTGCCGCTACACAGCATGACAATATCAAGATCTGTCTATCAAGTCGCCCTTGGACCATGTTCGAAGATGCATTTGAAACTTGTGCAAGACTGAGGCTTGAGAAACTCACTCAGGGAGACATTGAAAAATATGTCTTCGGTAAGCTGAAGTCGGACGCCCGGTTTTTACAACTCTGCTCATACTCAACGACCAATGCTGATCAACTTATGCAAGACATTGCGGGCAGGGCTGAGGGTGTATTTCTGTGGATCAAGCTCGTGGTCATGGAAATGTTACGGAGAACTAGAGACGGTGAAAGCATTTGTACCCTACAGAAAAAACTGGATGGAATACCAGCTGATCTGGATTTGTACTTCCGTCGAATGCTGGAGTCGATAGATCCAGAATATCGTGAAGAGGCATCGACCTTTCTCCAGTTAATCCTTCAAAAAAGTGCTGTAGAGCGCTATATCGCTCACCGTTCCGGTTGGACCGCTCTGTCACTGTCATTCGCCGAAGAGGGAGACTCCAGGTTTGCGTTGAAACCCGGGTATGAATTCTCTGCTCTGAACATGATGGACATGGAGGGTTGGGCCTTCAATCTCGATCAAATGAAAAGACGAATAAACAGCCGATGTCTTGGTCTTCTTGAATGCCATGATCAGCTGGACGAACGCTTCAATCGCATTTATGGGCCAGAAGTTAAGTTCCTTCACCGATCCTTGGCTGACTTTCTTCGGACCTCAACCTCGACAGCTCTGCTACATCAGTACACGGGCGGGGAATATGATGTTACATCGTATGAAGCATGCGTCTGGGGCACGCTAGCTTTTGTGTTTGGACGACTCGATACTGATCACCTGACCTTCTTCCCAGCGGTTAAAAGTGGCCTGGTTCCGATTGAATTAGAGCCACTGCACACCCTGTGCGAAATGATCAGTGAAGAGTTACAGCCTCATGATTCAGTGACTTATCGATTTGTCAAACTTATCGGATCCATAGTGCCTTTGATTGAGAAGAACGAGGCACTTCGCCATCGACTGGACATGTTCTCTCGCCGGCGTCATCCCTTGGTTGACAACATTTTACAATGGGATATGAGGGTACCCCCCCCGATTGTGGTGTTGGGTACACAATATCACTGGAAGAATGTTCTGTTAGCTCGACTGACCTCAGATATTGTCAGAAATGGAGTGGGGCGACCTCTTCTTCTTTTTGCTCTCGGAGACCCAGAACTCACAGGTTTCAACCAAACAATTTGGGACAAAAGGTTGTGGACAATGAGATTTCTCCTTCGACTAGGTGCCAACCCAAACGAAGTGTACAAGGGCACATCGGTATTCTGTGAGATTATGATAATTCTATCAGCGAGTAATCCAGTATTCTGGTATCAATTAGAACTTATGCGGCTTCTCACCTCACATGGCGCATCTGAAAGTATCCCAGAAGAATGCATGATTCACACCGAAGAGCGAAATATGCCTGTTGGCTTTCAAGCAAACTACACGAAGACCATGTCAATTGGCGAGTTCATGAAGGGCAAGGATCAAATTCAATCACGTGTGACTGAAGCTGACGGTTCAGCTTACAGTTGTGTGGAATTTCTGCGGGTGTGCAAGCGGTATGAGGATCGTGAGCTCGATGAGCTAGCAGCACTTTTTGTGGAGAGACGCGAAGCCTTATCTTCTAAGAAGTCAGAATCAGCAGCCAAGGGCAGAAAGAGACGGGAAACCGCCGGTAAAGGTAAAAGTTATGTGGACATTGGTGGGCAACAGGGTCGAAAGCGAATCAAGATGGGCAACTAGTTAGTCTATGATCAATAATGATTCGGAGCACAAGGCTCTGTGTAAAAAAAGACATTGGGATTACGTAACAGCAAGGATGATAAGAGAGTCGGACGTTGTGTTCCGTGACGAGGTGTGCAATCATTAGGACTGGCTGCTCCTCCACGATCAGCTTGGGAACTAGGGAATGATGGCAAGGCTGAAATTGATAGGAGTGCTTTGTTAAAGCAGCGAGAGCTACCGGTGGGTTCCTCAGCGCCAAGCCAAACGCGCTGCTGCGCGCAAGCTGGTCCGAATCTAATGGCATTTTCTATCAATTTCTGAACTCCGCTTTTGGCGACTGTAAACACATTGAATGGGAACGCTTCCCTGTGAAGCATGGCCGGAGGATCACTGCATCTCGACGCTGGCTGAAATTTTTCCTAAGCTCACCAAACTCCAAATCTCACGATGCCTCGCGCACCACGCAGAACCGCACACCACGACCGTGAGGGCGCAACCACCACACCCACCAGACCCATGGCTACAAATGCAATCACAGCTGCAATCCCACCCTTCATGCTAGAGACTCCTCCCCATGCGGCCTTCTTGACGACACCGGGACAACCAACCCATAATCCCGGCCAGGCGATTCTGCCCGACACCAACACTGGTCGTCGTCAAGTGCCAGTCCAGCAGACGCCCCTTGTGAATGGAAATGCGGAAGATGACGGACCGGGTGGTTCACAGGCCTCACAACACGCATTAGCACCAGCGACTTCAGAGACGGGTCACGCAGAGGAGCAGTCATACTTAGAGTCGGCACATCATGATGCCGAGGATACAAAACAACTAAGGGGATTGCGAGATATCTCTTCCTTGGCTACGTGGACACTGTCTTCGGCAAAGCCTGGTTGCGCTCTGGCGCAGTTGCGAAATCCCAATCCGGCGCTGTTCTGGCAAAGTGACGGACCACAACCTCATACTCTGACCCTCCATTTTTTCAAGTTGGTGGCTATCGTGAAGCTCAGGATCTACCTTGACTTTGAGTTGGACGAGTCATATACGCCTACGAAGATGAAGTTCTTTGCGGGGATGTCTGAGGGCGGTTTGGTGGAATTCGGATCTTGGGAGGTCACAGAGACGGTTGACCCGGAAACGGGAGAGACTCACAGCAGCATCGAGGGCATTCGAGGATGGATCGATGTTCCCTTGAAGGGTGTTGGCGGGAGAGAGACTCGTTATCATGAGATTGGCGATTACAGCGAAAATGGGATCGAAAATGCGTTGGGTTCAAGACAGACGAGTGAAGGAGCTGAAAGTGGAGGAGATGTTCTCAAAGCAATGGTGGTACAGATTCGAATATGCGAGAATCATCAGAACGGCAAGGATACTCACGTGCGTGGGTTCCAGGTATTTTCACGTGATACGACGATTGCTGGAGAATTAAGCACTCTTCGCAAGAAGAAGAAGCAGGTCAAAGACTCGAGTCAAGAAGATGATGATGGTGGGAAGATGGTCAAGTTGCAGCCTCCGGATTGGATGGGTGATCCAGAAATTCGGTAGACAAAGGCATGCTGGGTCTGTGGCAAGACATCTTATCCTTACAATTCCACTTTGTTTCTCTTCCATCCCACACAGTAAGTGCTCTGGCCAAAGGTTGAAGAACATAAGCAGAGTTGTCTTCACATGCAGCTACAACCAGGCACGAGTCAGTAAATGACATGTATTGCACTTGCAAGCTCGTCCATGGAGCAGGAATTCGTTCCTAGGGGATGCGTTCCCTGCTTAGTGCTGTTAACGCCTTTTTGTGTTCTCGGCGACGACTAATCTGGACTGTCTATCTCAGAGAGAATGTGGAAAGAGCGGTTTACTGACAACAATGTCCCTTTCAATTCGACATCTGTCCTCTATCTACAACACAAGAAACACCGACGACAAGAAGACACAATCGAGACCGCTCCACCATGGCACCAAGCCGTATCTCCCTCCCAAGCCTGCTTTGTCTTGCCATCTTCCTTGTCCTGACAATTCTCTCAACCTGGAGCTCACAAGGTGTGTACCTGACGTGAAGGCGCAGCTACGAATAGACAAGACTGACCTTTTCCGTAGAACATACCATCAATGAACGATGTGGCAATTTGCTCACTAGTGGAAAGTGGCCCCAGACCCTTAGCTGGAACAATCAAACAAGAGTCTGGGCTCCACATGGATGCATGCTGTATCCCTACAAGTCCAAAGATGTCTACGAGTGCCTTTCCCAACGATCTCTCACCTTCTTGGGCGATTCGACTGCGAGGGAGTTGTTCTGGGCAGTCTCAAACAAGCTGGACGAGGAAAGATCTTTCGACCTCTACCGGTCCTCCAGAAAGCACCAGAATCACATTTTCCGCGTTGGGCAAGTCGACGTCGATTTTGTATGGGACCCTTTTCTCAATGCCTCAGCATTGCCTCGACATCAACTATTCTCAGTTTCGAATCTGCATTCTAGACATGACTCAGACGTGCTGGTGGTTGGTGCTGGTTTGTGGCATATCAAACACCTAGGAACCAGCCTGAGCCGTGAAGACGAGATCTCAGATCTCCTGCAAGATTACCTCGAGCCGCGATCTGCACATCTGAGTGCTATCATGCTGCCAATATCGACGTCACAGAGCTCCCGAGTGACAACCAATAAAGCACAACTAGTTGAGCAGAAAGGGATAAATCGGTCAAACAAATTCAGTGATGAAATTTCAAGCTCCGAGAACGAAAATACTACCTTGCAATCAACAATTTTTTCCAGCTACCTAGGTATTGTTGAGGGGACCGACATCGCGTTCAAGCCAGATGGTATTCATATAAGCGAGTCCATTACTCCAGTCATCGTCGACGTCCTCTTGAATTCAATGTGCAACGACCTAGGGCATCTCGGAGGAAATCAGCAGACTGCATACTGTTGTGTCCCGAACAGTAGTCTTAACGCAGTTCAAAAACTTTTCTTCTTGGCGACCTTGGTATTTGTCCTCTACAATACTTTGAAACATCTCACAAAATATCGTTGGACCCTTTTCTCGCCTTGCCGGATCACCTATGGCAATGGCAAGCGTCCTTGTGTTTCACAGGCTGTGGCAAGCATCCTCGTTATTCTGCTATACTGTTTTATAGCAGATCGAACCTTCATGTTCGAAAAGGTGAACAAGCTCGTGGATCCAACATCATTTATCGTCCTCTCAGGTCTTTTGCTACTAACCGGGCTGGCTTCGATAAGCAATGTAACATCTCTCTCCAGCTCTGTCAAAGGCATACCAGGCTCACACTGCTCGCCCTCACAACTATTATCAAGATCTCAAACGGAAGAATGGAAAGGCTGGATGCAAATTATCGTCCTTTTATACCATTATTTTGGAATGTCCAAAGTTCTCTGGGCGTATCAACTGGCGCGTGTCTTGGTTGCCTCCTACCTCTTCATGACAGGTTATGGTCATACAATGTACTTTCTCCAAACAGGTGACTTTTCCTGCCGAAGAGTCGCTATTGTACTTTTCAGAACCAACATCCTCAGCGTCATGTTGGCATTTGTGATGGGCACTCAATTCGACCTTTACTACTTCCCGATGCTCTCCAGTCTGTGGTTCCTCATCATCTACATCACGATCATCCCAGTCTCAAAATCTGCACCTACCGTGCGTAAGCTGATCTTGCGCGTCATGTTGTCTATGCTGACAGTGAAACTCATGTCTTGGCCCCTGGCTCCAACGATCAGCATAATGGACTTTCTATTCCAGATTCCAAGCAGTCTCGGGATTGGGCTCTTCAAGATAAATGGAGAGGAATTCATGTTCAGATTTCGCCTTGATGCCTATGTCGTGTACATTGGTATGCTTGCTGCGATTTATTGTTCACGCATGTCGCTAGTTGACGATTCAACAACTGCAGCACCTTCCAAAGTCACCATCAAGTTGTTTTATCACGCACGACGCCTAAGTATTTCTGTATCATGCTGCTTGATACTTGCATACTTGTTCTTCTGCGCGATTTGCAAAGACAAGTATGATTACAACCAGTGGCATCCCATCATCTCTCCATTTGTCGTGATGGCATTTGTCGTCTTACGGAATTCCACCGCGACGATCTCTGGTGTCTACTGCCAGTGGTTTGCATGGTTTGGCCGCTGCTCCTTGGAGACATTTGTCTTGCAATATCACATCTGGCTCGCCGCCGATTCTCATGGATTGCTTCGACTGAGTGGATTGGACATGCTACTCGGCGTAGTCGGTCCCAAAACTAGGTTGTGGATCGAAATCTTTCAATTCGTGTTCCTGTCTGCACTGTTCCTCTGGGCCAGCGCTGTGGTGTCATCTGCCTTGCCCGTGCTCACAGCACTGGTCTTGAACAAGCCAGTAGTTCAGACTTCTGAATCCAGGTATCCGATTGATCTGACGACATCAGGGCGCTTTTTATCTGCATCAAAGAAGTCGATGATCGGAGTCCGGGCCAAGGTTGTCATTTTTGCACTGCTCCTTTGGGTCCTGAACCTTTGTTGGCTCTACCTCGATTAAAACAAGTCTCGGAGGAAATGGCTCAATATCAGACGTGTCAAGATGGGTTGTGGATCTGCTCGACGCCCGTTCTGTCAGCATGGTGAATTCAGCACCTATGAAATCAACAGTAACATGTTCGGTAAACCGGCCCACGTTTCTCCAACTTATATTGGGAAGATCCACAAATGACACATTTTTGACCGTGGATTGCGGAGAAGAACGCTTGGGCAAGCAAGCCACCACTGTACCACAAAGGGCGTAGGAAGGGTTTGGTGGAACTTTTTGCGTGGTCAGGTACCGGGCTTGATGCGATGATGATGCGGACTTATGTACATAGGTAGTAAACTAGGTAGCTACCACTGCGGTGGTAGGATATTCGCACCGGATTGTCCTCCGGGGATAAACTGTTCGTACATCTATCCTCCTCTTCAAAAGGTTCTCCGCACTTGTTTTAACGTCTTTTGTTTTGTTTCAATTTATGCTGCGGTGACTCTCTTCACTTGTTTCTATCAACCTCGCTATCTAGTCTCGAGACCTTTGTGAGTTGAATACAGGATTCTTGTGTGTACAAATATCTTGCGCACGCTTCTCATGCACTCGACCTCAAAGACTGAAACCCCTCTACCGGGTTCTCCGCAATGGGAAATGAGAGCGAGGAGGACGGCGGCGACGTCGTCATCGCCCTGGCGCCCAACGTGCAAGGCACTGCCAGCACAACCATGCTCGACGATGAACCTCCCTACGGCTGGGTCGTGTGCATGAGTCTACACTTCATCAACGCATTCACATGGGGTGTTATTGCGGTACGGCCATCCTTTCCTGAAATCTACATGGGTACACGATCGAATATGCTGATTAACCCACGGCGTGGATCTAGAGCTTCGGCGTGTACTTGTCATACTACATCAGCCACGAGACGTTCAGCGGCACGACAGCACTGGAGTTTACGTTCGTGGGCGGCGCGAATTTCGTGGGCGCAATGCTCTGCACGCCGGGTGTGAATCTCTGCATTCGCTATTTCGGTACGCATGTGCCCATGTACATCGGGTGCGTGCTGTTCGCGGGCGGGTTCGTGGCGGCGTCATTCGCGGTGGAGTTTTGGCAGCTCGTGCTGAGTCAGGGCGTGCTTGTGGGCTTGGGGACTGGGTTCGTCTGGCTGCCTGCCACGCCGCTGCTGCCGCAGTGGTTCAATCGCAACCGGAGCCTGGCGCAGGGCCTTGCGGCTGCTGGGTCCGGGATTGGTGGCATTACTTGGAGTTTTACGATCGTGCCGATGATTGAGAATATGTCGCTAGCGTGGTCGTTGAGGATTATTGGACTGGTGTCGTTTGTGGTTTTGCTGGTCGCGACCTTTTTGATTAGGGATCGGAATGAGAAGATTAGGCCCAAGATCAAGGCTGTGGACTTTGGGTTGTTGGAGAGGGTGAATGTTTGGTTGTTGATCGGGTATACTTTCTTCTCGATACTGGGGTATATTGTGTTTATCTACACGCTCTCTGCATTTGGGTTATCCTTGGGCCTTACGCAGAGTCAGGCGGGAATCATCACGGGGATGTTGAACGTTGGGACTGCGATTGGGAGACCTTTCGTTGGTGTCATCAGTGACCACTATGGACGCATCACAACCGCCGGGATCCTAACGGCGTCGAACTGCGTCATGGCATTCGCGATCTGGATTCCCACGGACTCGTATGGCGTACTCATCTTCCTCGGCCTCGTCAGTGGTGCAACCAGCGGGATCTACTGGGGCACCATAGCACCACTGACTGCGGAGGTGGTGGATCTCACCGAGCTGCCCTCGGGATTGGGCATTATGTGGCTGGCAGTGTCAATGCCCAGTTTGTTTTCGGAGGCTATCGCGTTGGAGATCAGACAGCCGGGCACCAGCAGACCATACCTTTGGCCGCAGATATATACGGGCTTGAGTTACTTGGCAGCTAGCTTGCTGCTGTTGGTGTTGAGGAAAAGGAAATGGGCTTGGCGGAGGGAGCGGCATCGTTAGGGACGATTCACGATTCATGACTTACAGGTAGATAGATGGCCAAGAGGATTCGTTTCGGGTTCTGCCTGGCACGCTGACGGCCTATGCATACTCGATGATGTGTTTGACCCTTCCTTCTACGTCGTAATTGACAGGACCTTGCACTAAAGGTGTACGTCTCAGGTGTGAGCCTGATTGAATGGGTCCATACAACGCATTTTGTTGAGTTGAAGACGGGCCAGGCGTCCAGTGCATGGGAGGGAGGAAGTGCCTCGGCTTTATACCAGTGAGGTTCTACACAAAGTACGAGGGACTATGGGCGGAATGATTAGTGAACGAGGCTGGCCTGATGAGACGGAGATGTTTCGGCTTGGCAGTTTCGCGTCGCGTCCACCGAAAGGAGGGTGCTAACCAGATTGCGACTCCTGCGCCGCTCCTGCCAATCACACCGAGAAACCTTGGGTTTTCCCCAACCGTAACTTCCATCACCTTTTCAATGATCGTTCATATTTTCTTGCATGATGCAGATAAGGGAAAAGGAGTGGAAGCTGAATCATACTGTCCTGTGACGCAGCCTGATCGTGGCTCGCCTGAAACTACGGCCGTAGTTGATTTTCAACCACAATCAAATTTTAGCAACAGCAGGCACTTGAACATAGGACTTCGCAACACTTCGCCTTTGATACTGGATCCAGAGGTGGGTACATGTCGTTTATCGTTTAGGTTTCGAGGCTCGAATACGTCGCAACACGAGATGATATATGAATATGATGAGAAGTCCGACTGAGTCATGATATGCAATTGCTGCTCATTCTAGCTCATCGTTCCGGCACCGTAAGTGACCATGCTGTCTTTCCTCAATCCATTGCCATCGTTACCCCCATACACTGGCCCAGAGAAAGTTGGGACTGCAGAATATGAAATACCCTTTTCTTCATTAGGCTTGAGCCCGACTCCAAAAGAACTGCTAGCATCGACAGTCAAATTTCGAGTGTTCTACCCGACCAGAAATGTCGCCGATATTGCTTGTGGTGTGCCATGGCTTCCAGAGCCTCAAACAGCGCATCTCGATGGATATCTTCGTCTGGCTCGTCTGGGCCCGTGGTTGTCAAAGATACTTCTCTCAGTCCCGTTGTATCTGCGATCGACAATGATGCCAGCATATAAGAATGCGGCATTGCACCACGAGGATAGTCCACTGCCGGTGTTGATATTCTCGCACGGCTTGGTAGGCTGTTTGAACAGCCATAGTGCTCTTCTCGGCGACCTTGCTTCTCGCGGGGTGATTTGCGTCGCTGTCGATCATCGTGACGGAAGTGGTGCTTTATCACTGGCACGCAATGAAGGCTCAAAGGCAGCCATTGATCAACCGGCGGAGATGACCTCCATTTACTACAAGAACATATCGCTGAAAATCAGACCAGGAGTCTGGGATGCGCGCGATACGCAATTTCAGATTCGCCTTTTCGAACTTTCGGCAACGTATAAAGCGTTGGAAATTCTAAACAGAGGAGAGGTTTTGACGAATCTAGCTGGCGCCCCGGGAATACCAAATGTCATTCCGACTTCATCATTAAATCTCAAACCAGGCGAGGTCATCTGGGCCGGCCACTCTTTTGGGGGTGCGACTCTCATTCAGTTCATCAAAACCATTTACTATGAGGGTGGAGCACAAGTCGCAAAGCAAGACAGCGGAATTACTCCATCAGACCAGTCGCTACTACTGCACCCTGCATCCGCCAGCCTTGTTGAACAGATCAAAACGACATCTCCCGTGATTCTGCTTGATCCATGGTTTATGCCTCTTCGATCACCGAGGACGAAGGCACTGCACTGGAAACCTCTTCCCTGCCACGATACAACCGCAGACCAAGCATATGGACAGTCGCCCACGACCATCGCCGTGCTCTCATCCGAATGTGCATGGCACTGGCCACAAGTCCACTCACACATGCCTCAAATTCTGGCTCCCAACCCACAAACCGTCAAGACAGAGACGGAAGCGGAGACGATTGAACTGTTCAAGGACTTGGTGACGCCGCGACACTTTATGGACGAATCCAAGCGAAAGAATGGAAAATCGAGAGTGACAGAGAAACATGTTGGGGATCGCGAGCCATCTCCTGCAGGAGCGTTTGTATTGCACGACACGACACACGTCACATTGTCGGATTTTGGACTGCTGTTTCCGTGGATCACATGGTGGTTTACGGGCCAGAAGGAGCCAGAGTTGGCGAATTGGAATGTTGTGCGTTCTGTTTTGAAAGTAGCGGGTTTGGAGGACAGGGCTGGTGATAATGGTGGTTACGGAAGTCAGCTGCAGGCTGACGCACAGCTGGAGCGGATATATTATTGAGGTGTATGTGGCAAGGAGTTTAGAAGAAGCACTTTATTGAGGATTACGATCTCTTGTAGCTAAATAATACCCCTGTCGTATTTTGAGGCTCTGTTCGTATTCCTGCGAGATGAACAGCCCAGAGGATGATTGGGGAATCTGGCGAGGCTGCAACCTCGGCAATCTGGCTTCCGTTGAAATAATTTAAGAACCACCCCGAATTTGTCGTCTTAGCCGGAATTTGGTGATCACCTTCACAGCCATTTCCTGCGATTCAATTGATTCGTTCTTTCAAGTCACTGGTGCATACCTGCTCTTTAGTCTTCCCGATTATATCCATCTACATATCCAGTCTTTCCACCCGACTATGACCTGAGCACCAAACCGTTGAACTTCCCCCTCAACACAACCCCCACCAGCAACCATGCCCGTCACCGAAATCATCCTCCTGCGGCACGGCCACCGACTAGCATGGACACTAGACCCGACGACAGGGAAATACACATCCTCACACCCGTTCCCGACACGACTCCCCGCCGACCCACCGCTGGCATCGCACGGCGTGCAGCAGGCAGTCGAGACAGGCGAATACTTCGGATCCACGTCCGGCTCGGGCTCACTGGCCGAGCTCGTCAAGCAAGACCGGCTGCGCATCTACTCCAGCCTGTTCTACCGGTGTCTGGAGACGCTGCGGCCGACGGTCGAGAAGCTGCGGGAGATCCAGCTGACGGATTCGATCTCACGGGTGCAGAAACACAGTCCGCTCCTGGTGCGCGGGGAGAGGGGCATTGGCGAATGGTTCGGGAAAGCCTGGTTCGTGCAACCTGCGCCTGCGGACCCGGCGAGATTGAAGAAGGACTTCTTCCCCTGGGTCGACGCGGCGTATCGCTCCAAGGTCGTGCCGTCGGATCATGGTGAGCGGATCGAGGCACTGCATGATCGGCTGGCGTTGGCGCTTGCGACCGTCGTCCAGGATGTGGATCGTGAGTATGTTGAGGCGGGCAGGGGGAGTGAACATGTCACGCTACTGTTGTGTGGCCATGCCGCGCAGATTATCGCTAGTGGGCGTGCGCTTACGGGTTTGATGCCGGAGGATCACGACGAGGAGGATTTCAAGTGCTTTACCTGTGGGGTCAGTCGGTTTGTGAGGAGGACAGTTCCTGTGGCGAGCGATCAGGAGGCAACTGTGGAGAAGTCACAGTATTTCTGCGAGGACTGGCGCAATGGATCTGGCGTGGCGGGCGGTTGGGACTGTGTCGCGAATAGTGATTGTGGACATTTGAGCCAGGGTGAAGAGCGAGGTTGGCATTTCCACGGTGATGAGAGCTTTGATTCCTATGAGAGTGCACAGGGTCTTGGTTTGAAGGAGGCGGTTGGTGAGGTGCCGAGTCATAAATTATAGAAGGCTCGGGGTGGAGTGGGTTTGGGGATTATGAAATCTCGTTACGAACACGGCAATGAGCGACTTTGACGATTCAGAGTGGAAGAGGAATGCATGAAGCTACGAATGCTGGCTGGCTGTTTCTTATTCAAGATCTGGGGCAGCAAAGATGAAATGATAGACTAGACCTTGCATGGAGATTAGACATGCTACTACGTTGATAGATCCGATCATCATGGAAGCGACGGCAAGACGTTATACTCGCTTTTCTTTCTTAAACTTCGGTGATGGACTTGATGAATATATATCTACCTACCTAAGGTATATAGAAATCGACAAGGTAGATGGCCAGTTGATTGAACCCGGAAGAACTTGATGTAGATTGGCGTCTAAAATTGCCGCTGCCGCTCCCGTCATATTTTGCCGACCCGAAGCCGACACCGTCACCAGTCTCCACAAACCCACCAATTCCGCTTCACTACACCATCAACGCCTCCACCACCACCACCTCCTCCTCATCCTCCCACCCGTTCATTCTTTTATCCTCCCAGCTTCCAAGGCGGCCGCCCTGCCTCTTCAACTGCAAGCTGCAGTCACAAGCTTACCACCTTTTCGTCACCCTCTTCTCACCATCGAGAAATGCCATCCAGCACCACTGTTCTCCTATTCTAGTGCTATGCTATGGCGAGCTGGGTGAGCTTCACCAGCAGCCATGTCTCGTGGCAACAGAGCCCTCAGCTGCTCTTCCGAGCCTTATGTTTATTATGGTACACCGAATATGTCCCGACACTCTTGATTCTATACTGACCATCTCTCCCCAGACCTCCTCTCGACTTTCATCAGACAGACTCGTCCACAGACACAAACCCGGTTGCGGGATTTCCCCACTCCCCATCATCAGCGTCGCCAGTTCCACGATTATTTTGTCACTCATCTGCCTTCTTCCTCACTACACCCAGACTCTCGCTCTTTGACAGGTCTAGCCCACAAGTTTCCTAGAAAGGACTCGACTCCTCACACTCCAGATGGTCGAGCAGCCCCCGCAGCTCACCCCTCCATCAACCGAGACACGACGGTTGTTCGCATTCCCCTGAGAAGTGCCAAACACCACTACGGTGCATTTGTCTCTCGGGGGAGTCGACCTTACAATGAAGATTCTCATCAGGCTGGTGTAATCGAGCTTCCGGCGTTTTCCAAAAAGCCCCCTCGTTCTGTCACCACAAATCTCCAGGCCAGCAAAGAAGGAACCTCGGCAGACAATATTAGCGGAGATCCTCAGGTCTTTTACTTTGGCGTTTTCGATGGCCACGGAGGAGCTGAGTGCAGTGATTTTTTGCGAGAACGATTGCACCAATACATAGAACAGTCGGCCGTCTCTTTCGAATTACAGTCCAGTCTACAGAAGAATGGCAAGAAAAACAGAGACAACGAGGTTGCCAGGGGTGCCATAGAGGATGCTGCGGCTGTGCAGAAAGGCAAAGCCGCTCTAGAATCGGTAGACATCACCAGCATGGATGGCCCTCCACAGAAGGGCAAGGGCAAAGAGGGAGATGGTTCCAAGGATGTCCCTCCTCACCCCGGTGACCCTCCCGTCATCCAAAACGCAAATATTGAGAACGTCAAAACTCTAGAGAAGCAGTTGGTCAGGAACTGGAAAGAGTTGGTTGGTGGCTACTTTCGTCGGTTCAAGCCACCGTATTTCTCCATCTACAATGGCAATCAGACCTCGGATAATACTTCGAACGGTCAAGACCTTGCTACAGGTGCTTCGATCGAAGAGGTCATGACCTATGCATTTCTCAAGGCTGACTACGATTTCGTGTCAGCCCAGGCAGCCAAGAATTCGGAAAACGAAGACAACACACGGGCCGAACGACCATTGAATGATGGCGACATTCTGGACAAACCTACTCGGGTTGCCGAACACATCGGGGGAACCAACCGATTCAAGGGTGGAAGCACGTGTAGTATCGCGGTATTGTCGACTCCATCACCCACACCATTTTGGAATCCCGCCACTACCTCATCCATGTTGGTTGCCCACGTGGGAGATACCAGGATTCTTCTCTGCTCTACCATCAACGGCCAGGCGGTACCGTTGACAACCAACCACCATCCATCATCTCCAGTCGAAAGCAATCGCTTGCGTAGGTACGCGGCGACGTTTGTGACCGACTCATTTGGAGAGGAACGGGTGTTGGGTTTGGCAAATACCCGGGCATTTGGGGATATTGCTTCCAAGCGGATTGGTGTTAGTGCTGAACCTGAGATTCGACGGGTAGAGATCGGAGCTGCCGAATACTCCTTCATGGTATTGATATCAGACGGGGTTTCCGGTACGCTTGACGATCAGGAAGTGGTGGACATTGTGAAAGAGGCCAAAACACCGGAAATTGCTGCCCGGGATGTGGTCAACTTTGCCACCGAAGTGACGACTGAAGGAGACAATGCTACCTGTCTGGTGGTACGAATGGGTGGGTGGGAAAGACGGCAGGAGGGAGGTTATGGAAGCCTTGCGACCAAAGAGAGTCGTGATTATAAACGCCAGAGTGCGTCAGACCCTCGAAGTCGGCGACAGTGAAAAGGACTTGATTGACTGCGGCAATGTGCTTGGATGTCTTGTATATATTTATTTAGCATCGAAATAGGGCAACAAGTCCTCCTATGTGCTTCAAAAGACAATAATCGATCTGAACTCTTTTCGGCATATCTTGGATGGTTTCTCCGAAGATGATCCGCCTCTCCGTGATCCGGATATGCAGCATGAATAATGTTGGTGTTTACAGAACGGGGTAAAGCAATCTGATCAGATAATCAAGGAACATACTTGAGCAACTTGAACGACCTCTCTCAATGCCATCTTGATGATTGTCGCATGACCAAAATTTGACAGACGTTCGATTGCATTCGGATTAACCAGACCACGTATCTCGAGCGCTTCAAAGTTCCAAGAAACAAGTGCAACTGCTTTATCTCCCATCACCTCCTTATCAGGCTTGCTTTCCAGCACCCATCCAACTCCAGGCCTCACCATTCCACTGCCCTAGCATTTTCAACTCCAGAATTTGACCTGCCCTTGCTTACACGCCATCCATTGTTGAAGAACACAACACTTCAGAGCAACGTCCACTCCCGGTCCATCACTTCTCCAAGATCTCTTAAAGACTACCCTCTGCGGCATTCCCGGAAAGCGCGAGCATGGCCGCACGGCCCAAGTCCAATGGCCATGTCCTCCCCAATGGGAATGCAAAGTTGAATCAAGTGGTGGAAAAGATCGAGGAAGACATTTATCAAGAGGAGAACATCTTTCTATTTCTCCCAAACATCATCGGTGAGTCAAGGAGGATCCCTCCGGTGGCCGCAAAAGTCACTGCGAGACGGTTGTGAAATTGCGACAACGAACTAACTCCCCTCTGCAGGATATGCCCGAGTCGTCCTCGCAATTGCTTCCCTCTACTATATGCCTCTGCATCCCCGGACCTGTTCCGGCTTGTACAGTGTATCCTGCCTCCTCGATGCTGCGGACGGAATTGCGGCTCGAAGATACAATCAGTCAACCACATTCGGTGCCGTACTGGATATGGTGACCGACCGCTGCACCACATCCTGTCTGTTGGTGTTTCTGGCTTCCGCCTTCCCTCGCTGGAGTATTATCTTTCAGGGATTGATCAGTCTCGATCTCGCCAGTCACTACATCCACATGTACGCCACATTGACCATGGGATCATCGGGCCAGAGCCACAAGAAAGTCGACTCGAGCAGGAGTTGGATCCTCCATCTTTACTACACAAATCGGGTAGGACTTCCCTTTCTCCAAAGACGAGACCATCCTCTATTTTCCCATCAAAACTAACACAACGCAGACCGTCCTATTCCTCTTCTGCCTCCTAAACGAAACATTCTTCATCGCACTATACCTCCTCTCTTTCTCCTCCCCACTTCTCTCACCCTCCCTCCTCGCCATCAATGACCCCAGCGGCTTCCAGTCCACACAGCCCGGCTCACCCGCTCACCCCAAGCCCAGCACCCTCTTCGCAAACCCGTGGAGCGCAGGCGCCTTGGAGATGGCACGCGCTAACAAAATGGACAGCACGGTGCCTTGGATCATCGCAGGCGTCAGCGCGCCCGTCATGGCGGGGAAACAGGTCATCAATGTCATTCAGCTCATCAAGGCAAGTAAGTGGCTTGGTGAGGGTGATGTGGCGGCGAGGAAAAAGGCATTTATTGCCGCGGGGAAGAAACGGGCATGAGGTCTTGACGATTGTAAGCCCTTGAGATTATGGAGATGAAATGAAAAAGGAGAGGGGGACCATCATACTGCGATTTTGCCATTGGAAGTACAGATTGATATCTACCATCTCTGGGATCTGGCGCCCGGGCGTCCGGGCGATTGTGCACATATGGGCGACCAAGACATCAATGTTGCAACCCTGCAACACCGCGAAACCTTAACGGCCTCCAAAAACTACAACGGTTACCCTTCTCGATCTCTTCCTCATGAATCCTACTTGTTTCCACAATCTACACGAACAGGATCATCTTCCCCCATCCGCAGCAGGCGTTCCGATGGCAGACGAATTGGTATGGTACGGAAGCAGACTGAATATCTGATCGCGACTGGAAAGAAGGCTGGGCCTTCACACATCACATCACACCACACCACACCGCATCTACGAATGTACGCCTTAAGTCATCCTCATTGCCACATCAATGCTCCAGGCAAACCACCATGCAAAAGGTCACTTGAAGTCCCCAAAGATGATTCAATGGAGACCAGCCTTTACACGCATATCTCCACATGCCTCTCGAACGAACGGAGGAAATACCACCTATTAATTAATGCCCTATGTGTTTATTTCCACACTTTGTTTATGTACCACCTAAATACCTAGCCTAATATCCTCCTTATTGAAACTCGGCGTTGTGCAATATAGACTGGGGAACTTCACACTTCGGGGGAGTTTGTTTGATTGTTACTTATTCGGCTAAGGTCGTATATCTGTATGTTTGTATTTATGTACGCCCCCCGGGTCTGCCGAATGGATCTGGTGTATCATCACTACATGACTTAGTTTTCCAACATAACACGCTGACGACCATCTTCTTTATCTTACCAAACCATCCCTTCTGCACAGCGGGACGCCGTAGCGTAAGAGAAGTCGGTTGGATGATAACTTCTCCCTGGGGCCAATGGAGATAGATGTCTTTCCGGCGGACTTTGTTCTGTCTGTAAGCGTTGATAGGACAAGCACTGTGTGCATTCTGGCCTGGTTTCATCATAGCAAAAACGGAGGAATAGCGAGATACTTGTTGAAATGGACAGGTTGTTCCTCACTTGCCATGGAGAATGGATCTGGGGTTTGGGTACCGCCCGTTCCATCGAAGGAGTCAATTCACTCTACTCAATTCCATTGTCTTCCGTATTCTGCAGCGTGGAGTAGGGAGCCTTAGGGAGCCTCAGCCTCGTGTGATGATGTTGCGCTTCCACATGCACTGTTTCTCTCGACGGGTTCTTGCATCAATGAGTTTTTCTCCATGGCTCACCGTCGGTAGGTCTCCATTGTGTTGGTCAATCAAAAGATATTGTACTTGGATGTGTGAATGAATAATGCGATTGCTTTGAGCTATATGTGGTAGTCTCGTTCCATTCGCGTTTGTTGCTACCATTCATTACCTGTCTTGAATCGAATTGCGCGATACAGTCTTTGTGAGTGAAGCGCAGTGATACTCTCGGCGTCGTGCCCTGCAATGTACATTAGGAAGATAGATCCATTGAGCGCTCACGACGTAGGTCAACATAGCGCCCCTTTTGAAGTCACAAGTATTGAAGCTTGATAACAAGATACACATCCTCAACATCCAAGAATGGCAGGCAAACATCACCGTGGTCGTAGCACCACCACCAAGGAAGCGACGGCGGCGAAATCCTCTATCAATGAAGTACCAATCTTCGATCCGGTCTGGTTTTCTGGTGACCCAGACATGGAAATCGACACCAGGGAAGCCATCGAGCCACCACGGAAAATGGGCTCCTACCCTCCTTACCTGCAAGCTCGGCTCGGAAAATCCAAGATCATGGGGCTGGTGAAAGGCTCGATCTGCCAACGCATCATGCGACTCTACACCCAGGAGGATTTGGATATGGTCGAGATCTCCAAAGCACTCGGGACGTCCAAGGTGGACGGCGGACTTCAAGCTGCAGATGTTGAATCAATCATCCTGGCATGCGAAGCATTTGGTCTCGGCAGCGAATCACCATTGGAGGCCGAGTACTGGGAGAATACCTCGATCGAGGGCTGGTGGGAGCGGAGTTATTGTGAGGAGCTGTCGAGGAACGAGCCGATTGGACCCGAAGTGGCCGGATATGATTGTGAGCAGGGCTGGTGGGCTAACAAGTCGGACGCAAAGAATAGGGATTGGGATTGGTTCGCGGAAACTCCAGAAATTGGACCTGGGAAAAGGCCTGAGCCACGTTGATGGATCTGGGGCAGTGGGAGTTAGTGCATTGGAAAAGGGATGGGAAGAGTAATGGAAAGAAGAGCGGCCGAAGTCAGCTTTGGAGATGTTCATCTTCGAACATGATGTTGGTGTCATCGTTCGTTATAGTTGATTGGACCTTCTTAGGATCAGTAGGAATGTGTTCTTCTCGAGGACACGCAATGCAATCCCAAGGAGTTTTCAATGTTGCTCAAAGACTGATCTCGTGGTCAGCAATGCCAATAAACTTCCACGAATCCAACTAGTCAGATTGATTTAAACAGATCAAAATGTCAGACTAGAAGCATAAACTGATAGGGCAACGACGGATGGAAAAGTGATACGTCGTCGCCTCCCATCCTTGGCCCTGGATGTAGCTAGCCGATGAGATGCCAGGGTGGTCAGAAAGAGATGGATAGAGTTAAGCGTGAATGGCTCGAACACAGCATTGGTACTCATGGTGGACTTCTTGGGTGGTTCATCTGCATTTGTATACATGTTCCTAGGTATGTACTGCTGGAAGATGATCGAACTCTCTCGAGAAGTAGTTAATAATGGCAGATATCGAGTATTAAATAGTCTCAGGCTTGTCTTGGTTGAACGGAACTCCGTTGTATTTAGTCGCAAGGAGATGTTCCACGTCGGACTAGTCGGTGGTGGGTGCCGAGTGCTGACAATCGTCACTTTAACGGGCCCAAGGAATCTTCTTTCATCCATCGGACATGCAATCCAATCACTTGCATACCACGGCATGCATCATCTGCATCATCTGCATCATCTGCATCGTCTGCCACCAACGGCGTAATCCCCCTGCCTCTTCAACCCACCTTCAGGACGATGGTCTCTTCCATGCTACTGGTTTGTCCGAGCCCTCATTCGGTACGGGGGCATGGATGGATACCTACGGATACTGACTTGTAGCTTTTGCGAAAGCTAAACAAGAGCCCAAGCCTGAGCCTGAGCCTGGACCGAAACTTGAACTGGCACATCAGAATCATGCGCTTGTTAAATATCTTGTTTCCCCATCTATCATTGCAGTCCCCATGATCATGCGCCTTCTCACTATTCTTGATGCGTCGGTTCGCTCCTTCTCCATTGCATCCAGTACATAGTAGTTCGATCCCGCATCGAACTTATGTATAAACCGTTTCTTCCTCACCATGTTCCCATCCGAACCTCCACGTAGGCAGGACTTTCATCACCCCTCCAAGTCGCCTGCCATGCCCCTCCATGATCCTCTGCATCCTTCTGTCATTGACAAGCTCGATCCGGCTTTCGTGAGCCTCTATAATCAGTATATCGCAAATGGCCCCCAATGGCCAACCGATATCAATCTGGTTCGTCAAAACTATTCGGCCCTTTACTCGTATGCAACCGCACCCGCCACCGGTGTTGGCGGTATCGGAGAAACAGATGTTCCTGGTTGGGCTAAGTACCCAGGTGATATAAATGTTCGTGTCTATGTACCACCTGGAGAAGAGCCTGGAGAACGCAAGATATGGCCGGTTCATTTCAACTTCCATGGTGGGGGTAGGTCTTTTTTGACAGTCGCAAAGCCTTCAAGAATGAAGACCTGACTATGCATAGGTTGGGCTGTAGGCGATCTCGAGACAGATGCTCATCTGTGCCATCACATTTGCGCCTCAGTTCCTTGTTGTGTTATCGACATCGAGTACCGGTTGATTCCCGAGTATCCGTTTCCTGTCGGAATCATGGATGGACTGGCAGCCGTGGCGCATATCCTAGGAGACCACCATAGGTTCTCCATTGATCCAGAAAATGTCACTTTTGGGGGTGAATCTTCTGGCGCTACAATCGCACTGATCCTGAATCATCTCTTCCGAGATGGCGGATATGGCGATCAAATAAAAGGTGTGATAGTTGGAACCCCAACCATCAGTGATGTTCGAAAATATGCCACACCCGATATGAGCCCTTGGCCAAGTATGCGAGAGGCCGAATATGCTCCTCTTCTACATTGGGCAAAATTGAAATGGTTTGACACGTTCAAATGGCAATCTCTTTCAAGCCAGGATCCTGGCATCAGTACTAAAGAACAACAACGTGATATTTCCTGGTTTGCTGACGCCATGAATGCACCGGACTTCAAAAATCTTGCCTCTCTAACTTATATTGCGACCGCCGAAGTGGACCCTTTGCGAGATGAAGCTGAAGCATATGCGAAAAAGGTCGAAGATGCCGGAAACAAGGTCATTCAGAGGAGGTTCAAAGGTGTTCCACATCATTTTATGCACATGGATCAAATTCTTCCACAAGGCCGCGAATATGTTCAGGATGTCATCACCTACGTTCGGCAGTGTCTTTATCCACCTCAACCGGCTGCAGTTGCAACTCCACCCGAAACATAGGACATCGTCGGCCTTGGTCAAAGAATCATCTCCATCACAGTACGACGAACATCAGTCGGTAGAAGCAGGCAACGGGTCTTTGGCTGAACCAACCATGATGCAACGCATTCACCCTAAATGCCAACACCGCACTATCGCGCACTATAATCAAATATCGGATAGCCCCTAAGCTGGGTGAGCGATTTACTGAGCGATATCAAAGGTGACAAAGCTGTGGCACCAAGCACCCAGGGATATCGTTTCTTTTCTGTGTGATTGCCAGTAAAAGGCTGGCAGTTCCCAAGGGCTTTTGCCACTGATTATTGTCGTTATGAGCTTCTCTCCTCCAGCGAGAGCAAAGAGAGAAATTTACTTGGAAGGACGCCAGTTACAAACCACATCCTACCGGCCCATGAGTAAATAGTATCTACTGTAGAGAAGCATACTCCCGTCTTCTCTTCAACGATCCAGCCGTCCTGATAACGCCGTCCTGATAAGCCTTACACGGAGGAAGATTGAGCAGGACACGCACAACGATGAGGATGAGATACATGATTACCTGTGTCTCTTGGCAATCTTTTGTGCATCCAAAAGACACGCATTCTACATCGATTCTGGAATCCGACAATTCTTCCACATGGGGTCAGGTCACTGTCCATGATCACAGAGTGCACGGCTTGCTGCTGGGATCCAGCAGTCAAACCCTAATCAAATGACTTGCACTCGATTCAGTCATCTCTCCACGCGAATAATATTCAGTCATTGTATGAAATAATGAAAAAGTGTTGTTTCTGAGTGTTCCTATGCCATTAATCTTTCTCGTGGCCCCTTCGTGCCCTTTCACGGGCCTACTGAGAAATATCCGGCTCAACCTCGGATGAATTCCCCACACTCAACGCGTCCATGAACTTCACGACGCGTCTTCTCGCAATCCGTGTCAAACCACTTTAACGATTGTACCCTTTGCCATTTCGCATCCACCACAAAATTTCTGAGTGCACCAGACTTCAACACTCGTGATGCCTGACAGACCGCCATTCCCTGCACGGCAGGCACAACCTCCCGGTCTCACCTATCTCCAATACTCCCCTGACGGAAAGAGACTACTCGTTGCAGGATGTGGGAATTATGCCCGGTCCTTCAAGACTGGTGACAATGGCGACCCTGACATGCTCACCGATGTTCACGACGACACTTATGCTTTGGCCGCAGGTAACGACTTCGCTATTCTCGGGTGCGAAGACGGTACCGTATGCGAATATGAGGTCCCCTCAGGAGATATGAAGAAGATGCTGGTTCGAAGCACTCTGCCGATCAGAAGCATTGCACTTTCACCGGATGAAAAATTCATTGCGGTTTCTAGCGAGTATGGAGTTTCCCGTGTCATTAAAAGCCGATCTAGACAGTCAGTCACTAACGAGTAACAGTGAGCTCGAAATCAAAGTCGTCAATCGAGATGACATGGAACAAATCACATTTCTCAGAGAACACCCCAAACCCATAAAACATTTAACATACGACCCCTCGGGGAAATATCTGGCCGCGTCAGGCACTGACGGAATCATCTACATCTACCTCATGAACACAGCCGAGCCAAAACTCTTCAAAACCATTGATGGTGTCATCCAAAGGCTCGAGACTGCACAAGAGGCTTCTTCAAAATGTGTATGGCATCCAGACGGAAGAGCATTTGCTTGCGCCACTGGAACCCGGGAAATCAAAGTCATCTCCGTGGAAGACGGCGCACATCAACGAGTGTTTGCAGGAGAACATAATGACAACATCACTTCACTAGCTTGGTCCCCCAACGGTGCACTCTTGGCCAGTTCGAGTGCGGATGATCAGCTTGTCGTGTGGGAGACGAAGACTCAAAAGATGTTGAAGAAATTCAACTACGAAAAGATTCTAGATATCGCCTGGCAGAGCAAGGGAGAGAACATCTTCAACTGGACAACCTCGAATGGCGAGGCTTTCATCATACCCAACTTTCTCAAAGATGACACCCATATCGCATTGCTCAAGGGCCCGAAGGTCAAAGCACCCTTCTTTCATGACCCCTTGGACGATAAATCAGCAGGCGTCAACGGACGAGCCCCACTGGTCAATGGGCAAGGGAGAGCTCGAGCTGGAACGCCAGATAGTCTGGATCAACTCCTTGGGCCTGATGATGAGAACGAATACGACTGGATTGAGGACGATGATGGAGCAGGCTACATCAATGAAAATGGCAAGCGGACTGGTGAACATCTAGGACAGCCGAATGGTCATTTCGGCAAACGAAATCGAGCCGAGATATGGCAGCCACGTATCCACGAGCCGTTCCAACCCGGAGCCACGCCATGGAGAGGAAACAGAAAATACCTCTGCCTGAATTTGATTGGTTTTGTCTGGACTGTTGATCAAGACACTCACAACACGGTCACGGTGGAGTTTTATGACCGGGAAATGCACCGAGACTTTCATTTCACGGACCCATTTCTCTATGACCGAGCATGTCTCAATGAGACAGGAGCGCTCTTCTCAGCCCCCGCTAAAGACGACCAGCCCGCTGTGATTTTCTATCGACCACACGAAACATGGACCACTCGATCCGACTCGCGGATAAGTCTACCAGATGGTGAAGAGGCGATATGCATTGCTCTAAGCAGCAAATATATCGTGGCTGTCACGAATCAGAATTACGTCCGTGTATGGACACTACATGGCACCCCCGTGCGGCTTTGGCGTATGAAGGGCTCTCCCGCAGTGACGTGCGCGGCATGGGAGGATTTCGTGATGACAGTTGGGAATGGAGCCGTGGGAGCCGATGGGTGCACGCAATTGACCTACTGTATCGACAATGTGCGACTAGACGAAACTCATCAGAATCAAGATATCCTCGCTCTGGGCACCCTACCCGAGGACTCGGATCTGGATGAGGTGTCATTGAAATCTGTCTTCTGGAGTGACGTCGGCGATCCATGCATCTACGACAGCAACGGTGTGCTCCTCACGCTATTACACTGGCGCCGCCAAGGACACGCAAAATGGGTTCCGCTCCTCGACACACGGCAGCTGGACCGACTCAAGGACGGCAAAAAAGAAGAAACATACTGGCCCGTAGCTGTCGCAGGCGAGAGATTCCACTGCATCATCCTCAAAGGCGGAGATAAAACACCTTACTTCCCACGCCCACTCCTCACAGAATTCGACTTCCACCTCCCTGTCTCCCGCCCCATCGACAAACCAAAGAACGGCGACGGCGACGAAGAAGACGACGATACCGCCACCGAGACCGTCGCTGCCGGCACGATCCGCCTAGAGGAAGAATACGTCCGCACATCGCTGCTGCTGGATCTCCTCGACGACCAGATCCAGAGTCAGGGCTCTCAGGCCGGCCACGAATCCAAGACTCAGCTGATACGACGTGAAGTCCAGGCTGACAAGATTCTTATCCAGTTGTTGGCTATGGTGTGTCGCGAAGGCGAGGATACGGGCATGAAGGCACTAGAGATCGTGCGGCTGTTCCGCGATCGTGGTGGCAAGTCTCTCGATGCAGCCGCGAGGGTGGCGGAGCGCTGGGGCAGGACTGTCCTCGGTGATAAGATTCGTGAATATGCGGAGAGGAGGATCATGGGGCTGGATGAGATGATGGATGATGAGTGAGGTACATCTTGGTCTTTGGAGAGACGTCGCGTTGCACAGTCTCTCTCAGTCCTTACTTCATGAACAAGTATTTACGAACGGACAAAGTCTATGGTGCGTCAGGGTGATCGGTTGGGTATGGACGATCCTGCTCGGTATGGCGTTACAGGCTCCATGGACCCATGCGTGGTCAGATAAAACGGTAATTCAACGACAGAATGAAATCTCCATTTCTCCCCATTCCTTCATTCTTGCCCCCTTATGCAATTTGATCTTCCTTCTCACCATGCTCGCCAAGCACATGCTCAACACATAGGGACAGCGTCCACCGGACCACAGTCTCTTCCTGCTACTGTTATACCTTCTACCAATTCCAGCACCGAAGAAGAATAGATAGTCGAGAGGGTCCAGAGACTTGACCGAGAGCCTGGGCGGGTATTTAGCCATTCTTCGGTGGCGGTGAGAAGCCGGAGTGCCTCGGAGTGAACACTGCGTAGAACGTAAGTAGATGGTTAAAAGTCCTCCAGGTATCCATATGTGTTTATATGCTTGCAGAACTCCTTGGAAACCTAACGGAGACGAGGATTTGATGGAGCATCATTGAAGTTGAGAGCGGCAACGCACCTATTAGCCATCGTTCTCAACAGCTATCCTGTCGAGTAGAGTTGTGATTAACAGGCACCCCACATAGATACGTGAGCCGATAGAGCACAAAGCTATTCAGAGCTTGTCGATCCATTGCGGGGCGCAGCTCTTGGTGGTCACAATCAAGCTGAACCCACGGTACATGCCGTCGCTGGTAAGGTGATCCTGAATCATGGCCGTGATTGCTGTAACGGTCTTGCCTAGACCCTGCTCATCACCGAGAATACCACCCTTGAAGCGAGACTTAAGCAGATAATGAAGCTTGGCGACTCCAGAGCGAGCGTCGCAAGTCCTTCAACTGAGTCAAACATTGTTCAGGCTCTTGAATCGGTCTAGCGTCAAGAGTCCAACCTGTTTCGACTAGTTAGCCTTGCCGATGATCAAAATCTACCTTGGTAGAGTCGAGAGCTCGTGGACTCGTCGGATGCCTCTTGTCGTTGTTGGCGGCGTGATCTGGACTGATAACAAGTGTCGGTGTAGTACTCCCCCTCCTCTGGAGAGCCAGGGCCTGTTGTCGTCCATGTGTATTGTATTAGTCTCAATGGCTAGTAGTAACTGCGTGATTTATAGGTTCATTGATTGCTGATTAACTATGGAGGGACGGGTGCCAGAAGTTGTAATAATGGGCATCAGGAGCGAATCACTGTCATGTTGCAACGTCCTTGAGTCGAGACTTGGTAGATCAAGTTGATGTAAAATCGGTCAGGAACACCTTGAAGTGGACGTGCTTTGGCCTGCTCAAGGCCATACACAACACACAGGTTTCCTGATAGCTTGCTGATATCCTCCAACGAAGTCATCAATTGTATACTCTGTTGAGAAATAACATGCGAACACGTAAGAGGGAGGTGTGGGTAGAAGGTTGCTCCTGGAAGTCCATCTCAATCGTTTTAATGTTCTCTGACTTCATACTTACTGCAGATATGGCTCAGCATAGAGAATAGGTAGTGGTGTGCTGTGTGCGTAAGACCTCTACTGCTAGACCTGGAGCGAGCAGCAGACGAGGTGAAGAATCACGAAAACAAGTAAGAAAGACATCAGTTCAACATCATCTTCGTGGATCGTGATCATCATCATTCATTATATAAAGCTCCTTGATTTCCCCTTCTGCCAACTGATCAATCAGTCGAGCTCATTCAACCAATTCCTTCTCTCGGTCATTATCGACCGCCACAAAACCCGGCACTCTGCGTCCAGCTGCTCTACAAGGTCCCGATTCTCTTCAATCCTCACCCTCCGTTCCGCCCTGTCAATGCTGGCGATCACCTGTACTCGCCACTTCATCCCCTTCTTGATCTCATGCTGGCACCACCTGATCTCACGGTTCAGTCGCTTGGCTTCCTTTCGCAGCGTGGTGTTGCTCTTGAGGTGTGCGCCATGGTAGGATTGTAAGGATGCCAGTTTGTCGGTCCTCTGCTGACACTTGTTAAAGAGTTCGCGCAGGCACACCTCTGTCTCTACAAGGCTTTCTTGCCTTGATGCCAGTTCTGATAGGAGGCGCGTGAGAGGAGCATACCAGGCTGGTGATGGTGGTGACGGCGTTGGTGGAGGTGTTGGTAGCTGGTGACGCCTCGGTGCCAACTTGACACGCTTTACTTGATGTATGACTTCTTGTTCTCGACGGGCGACACTGACAGATTCCTCGCCGATGGCACTGGACTTCCTTTTGCGACCATTGGCTGCTCCTGGTTCAATTGTGCTGGTGTGCTGTTGCTTTTTGGTGAGGACTGGTGGTGAAGGGAGAGAGGAGGAGCAGGATCCCATTGCTTCTGTACTTTGAGGGGGTTTGAGGAGAAGTGGGTATAGAGTCTTGTGTATTCCTGACTGCCTCGATCTGATTTCAAGGTGACGCTGTGTTATAAGCGAAGAAAACGAGCCGGATTGAGTAGAAGACTGTGGTTCAATCTGTGGGCAAAGAGATCAAGATGAACGTGGGTTGCAAGATTGTGCTTGTGTCAAAAATGCAAAGGGAAAGATAGATATATATTTCGGTTCGAAAGGAGGTTGGGCAATGAGCAGAAGATTGCAAGTCACTGTTATTCAAACAACAATAGCTTTGCACGAATTGAAGTGAAGATTTCATGTCAGAGGCAGCGACTCTCTGAATATGAGCAGATGGTTCATCTTCACTACCCATACCACAGCACGTGTGCTAGAGAGAGGCATGGCGGCCTCCCGGATCATATCCTGCTAGTATGTGACATTGTAGCTTTTCTATTATGCGACTCATAAAGTGATGATCTCAATCGAGCATGTCCAATTCGTTGATATCCTCACCAAGAAATACATCAGAACCAGCCTTGATCAAGATAATCTCCACGGACAAGGCAATGCTGCGACGGATATATCCCTTTGCCCAATCTCTCTCCAGCCGAACTTTTCGAAGCCTGGCCATACGCTTCCACAATGCTTTTCGAAACCATGCCTTTCTTCGACGGATTTGACCAGACGCAAATCTGCGAAGGCATGCTTGTGTCTTGACTTGGATGTCGTGACGGTTGCAAGTCTGGCAGCGTGTGATGGCATGCGAGAATTTTGGTTTGCATTTTCGCATTGTTGAGTTGCTGGCTGGATGTCTGGGTTTGGCATGCGTTGAGTTTAGCTTGATCAGCTGGAGTGCATGGACCTTTTTCACCCGCAGCCTTGCAGCCTTCACGAAGCGTGGTAAAGGATCGCAGTGGCCTATCTTAGTCATCGTCATCTCGAATGGAATGATAAGAAGAGATTTGAAGCGCTCGATTCTGGGCTGGATGGGGTAAATAAAACTTTTGGTGTGAACTGCCAGTTGCACACTTGAGAGTTGACCTAGTTTGCTGAGCAGGCGACCTCGGATGCAAGCAGGACCAATGGCCGAGGGCTTGGATTGGGTGTTAATGTTAGGTTCACTTTTCGAGGAGAAGTGTAAAGGAGGACGAGCCTAACGTGCGATGAGTCGGTTGTTGAAAGGAAGGAGTTTCACTTCACCACACAGAGAGATGCATGCAAGTGAGGCGAAAGTGAGGAAGTTAATGGGATAGAATCTTTGTCTTGAGCTCGTGTTGCTTGAAGTATAATGAATCTTAGACACCATCATATATTTGAGACAGACAGATAGTTGTTTTATCAGCCAGTTCACATGAAATGCATTCGAAGAATGGTTCTGATCGTTAGGAAAGCACGATCCGACGCCCACAACAGATGGTGTGAAGGAAGGGACCAAGCAAATCTTGAGGCAAGCTTGGCCCAATGGTTGACAACATTCCCCCATGAAATTTGTTCCTACTACTGGGAACACATGAGTATAGCTGATCCCCTTCCAAAGTCCGCGGAAAACCATAACTTCAGACCATACTCAGGATCATCAGCAAATGTGCTTAGGGTCACCAAACCAGGTCATGGCCATGGGAAGTAGTGGAATATCCTTGTTGCGTTGAATAGCGAAGCTTCCGGAAGCTGTCTGGGCGGTCAAGGAGATGGGAGAAATTGGGATCCTGCCGCTTGTCATCCGCTTTCCACATCAAAAGCTTTCTTGGACAAGTCTGATGATACCACTCAGGGTATTCCTCCAGGATCTCCGTGATGTTTTCATTGATGTGTCGTGTAGTGTTCTTGAAGACATTTCTCCCAGCAGACTCAATGATATGATCAGCATATTCATCGTCGAATTTCGGGCAAAATTCATTGAACTCTTCATACGTCATTTCAGAACAAACCAAGATCCGATGCAGTCTGCACGCAAAATAAGTTACTGCCGACATGACAGCCCTTGACACATATTCACCCTCAGCACGCTGTGAACAGAGCCCTCTTTTGGCCATAATGTTGTATAGGCAATGAGCAAAGTCCTTGGTCTCCTTAGGAATCCCCCAACTACCGCAGTAACGGCACAGATCATCGTATCTTGAGCGATGGTAGAGCCGGGATGATCTTCCCATATTCCACCAAGTCATTTTTCTCTTGTAGTACCTCAGATCCTCACCAGAGCAAGGAACGGGGGATGGATCAATGCCGAAACCGACACTGGGATCCCCAAGATGGCCCATGTTCTTCCAGACGAAGAGAATTTGCTTTTCACAGCGTAGAGGACTACTCAAATGGATAAACAAATCAGATTCGGACCCCAGCTCCGAGCTGTAGTTAGACATTTCATCAGTCTGAACATGATCAATGTCGTCCATGACAACGTCAGGATCCGCCGAGGATAGAGTTGACATATGCAGGCAGGTATTCGACGCTTGTCTGGTAGTAAGGAGAAGCTGCAACACAGGGAGAAGTAGTCATGAGAAAGATCTCAAGGCGAGGTTTCTCTGATCAAGTGGATTGCAGCTGAAGCGTGTGACTCCTTCAAGTTCAACTTTAAGGAATTTGCAATGATTGTTGGTTGCGTGTCGAGGCCGGAGATGGGAAGGTGGTGGATAGACTGGCGAGGAAGGAGCGATGGAAGTTGAACCGAAGCCGGGTGAGAGTAACACTGGTAACTGGTTTTTCAACTGCACGAGAAGCCTGACATCCACTATCTCATAACCATGCAATCACATGTTCTCTCATAGCTTCTTCATGCTAATGGCTGGTGATTTCAGATTGGTGAGCACAATCGCCGTCACCACCAGCATGGTAGTGCCTCCAATCATGTAAGCCTTCTCACGTCCTGCCCACCAGAACAACGTGCAAAAGATGATGGGCCCAAGTGCTCTTCCCAATTGTCCCCAGCTTCGGAGTGCTCCCAAAACCTCGCCACGATTGCCAGCTTTGGCTTCGAAACTTCCCAGGCTGTTCAACCCTGTCACCACTGTGGCGGATGTGACTGCAAGTAATGCACCAGCACCATACAATCCCGCATTGCTCTGAACTTGAGCTAGGAGAAAGAACGCTACAGTGCATGATACAACTCCAATATTCACCACAATCGCTGGTGGTAGTCTTCGAACGATGGAGCCTTGGAGTATGGATGCCACCAACCCAACAAAGCCAAGCAGCCTTCCATTCAGTTTGGAAGGCGATGGATGGTCTGGGAATAAGATTGATGTGATCAAGAATGGTAAGGAGAACTCCATCCCTGAAAATGGCAGAAGAAATAAGAAGTGAATAGCGTTCAAGACCCACGGTCTATTCGTATGTTTGAATGAAACATGACCCGTTTGCCCGTTCTTTACCTCGATTTTCTTACTTTCTCTTGGCCTGGTCTCGGGCAATCGAGCATACAGATAAACCGTTTCCACCACAATTAACAGCAGTGAGAAGCCGGCTGCTGTTGCAAACGGGTTGGCCGCAAATGTGGTGATGTTTGACAATGCGGCACCCAACGCCGGTCCAAAGGTGAAGGCAATGCTGAAACACGCTCCCACTAGAGCCATTGTCGAGCCTCGTTGTTCCTCAGTACTCACATCGGTTGCAATGGCGGTCGCAAGCTGAACATTCCCTTCGCTCAGTCCTCCCACAACCCTGCTCAGCAGGAAGGTACGAAAGTCGACTGCAATTGTCCACAAGGCCACACTGGCAATATTCCCACACATGCTCCACAGCAAGGCAGTCCGCCTCCCATATTTATCCGATGCACGGCCTATTACAGGGCTAGCGATTGCCTGCAGGAGAGAAAACAAAGATCCCAGAGCCCCACCCAGAAGGACTATGTCATATTTTGCATTGATGGGCACCGCAAAGGCTTGTTTATATGCGTTGAGGTAGTGCAAGATTCGATTGAGAGCAGACGAAGGGTGAGTCTCCAAACTTCGATAGAAGGTGAGCAGGGACGGAAAGAGAGGGAGGATAAAGGTGAATGATATCTGGGTCTTCGGTCAGTCTCATGCGTCCGACACAACAGGGTTACGGTCCTACTCACCAGATCTAACAGCAGAGAAATGAACAGAACCCGCAAGATCTTCTTACGCTGCTGGGGTGTGACAGGATCCATGGTTTGATGCCGGTTCCAAGCAGGAGGCTCCAGAGATTTTGCTTTTCAATGGTCTACGAACACTAACCGTGAGGAAGCAAAGAGTTCGTTCAAGGCAGAGAAGAAATATGATTTTTCGTTGCGCTTCGCTTCGTCGCTTGTCAACAAAGATTCGGCCACGAACCAGTCGCGACGTCTGATCCAATGCGAAGGGAGGAAATTAAGATTATGAACGCGGACAAGGCTCAACTGGAGAATAAGCACACCACAATCAGCGTAACAATTAAAGAGAACACCTGGTCAACCAGAGATCTGCTAATTACAAGAACGGTTGTCCGTCGAGGAATGCTTCCCCAATGGGGTGCGCTTTGCGGGCTGAAACTCTTAGGGGCGCAGCCAATGACGAATGGTGGACGGCGTGGTGCCTTACGGGTGCCAATGGGTGCGATGAGCAGGTTGGTGGGTCTCGGTCTTTTCGGCTTTCTTGCTCATGAACACTGCCTCACAGTGACAAGCCCCTTTTGCAAGTCAGCCTGGTCAACGCAGACGGAGAGCTGTTGACGTGAACATTTCGGGGATAGACTGGGCTTCAATCAGTTATCGATTACTTGTATCTTGTATAGGTGCCAACAACTATTTCCGTGGCTGCAGCCCTAGACCCTACTTCTGGTACTCACTGATCCCTCATGCGGCGGCAACTACTATGAGTAACTAGTATATATAATAGATTGCCCAAGCAAAAGGACCAGGCAAACCCAACTCAATACAGTGCATCGTGTATCATTTCATCATCCATATAATCATGCAATCCCTTCATCTGTCATCAACACTTTCCCCCAAAGCAGCAACTCACTCACTCACCCACCCGTCCCTGCAGCAAGTGTAGATTTCGACCTCCAATTCTCAAAGCTCGCCGAAATCGAGTTGGCGGCAGCCCGATCGCCGTCCTTCTTCTTCTGCTTGTCCTCCCAGTCGCCCTCCTCCTGCGCAATCAACGCGTGGAACTTGCCTCCCTGGCCCCGTCCGAAATAAATCGCGCCTTCCTCGCGCTTCGCGACTTTTTCCGTCACCAACACGTACTTGACGCTGCTGCCGGGCGCTTCGAACATGGCGTCGCCGAGAATGGTTTCCATTTCGGTGCGGAGGGCACGGGCGCCCGTTCCCATGGCCATGGCGTTGGTGGCGATGACGTGGAAGGCGGGCGTGGTGAAGCGGAGTTCGATCCCGGAGAGCGAGAACAGCGTCACGTATTGTGCGACAAGGGAGTTGCGGGGTTCGGTGAGGATGCGGAGCAGGAGCGGATGGGTCAGCGCTGCGAGTGCCGTCGTTGTTGGTATGCGGCCGATGAGCTCGGGGATGAAGCCGTAGGATTGCAGATCCGAAGGCGTGACCAGGTCCAAGGGGTTGAAGTAGTTGGGCTCGACGGTCGTGCCGTCGGCAATGCTTTGCTCGGGCGCTGGAGCTGGGGTGAAGAATGGTAGGTGTTTCTTGTACAGGGCTTCTTCTTGCGAGCCCGGGAGGATGGGGACGGGAGTGTCAGCGGTGGATTTCGAGTCGCGGCTGTAGAAGTTCACGTTGGAGCTGGAGCGTACGCTTGCGCCGAACCCGATGCTTCCTTTGGTGAGTCGATCCATGACGTGTTTCTGGAGTCCGACGAACGCCCCGCTGCAGATGAATAGGATGTTGTCTGTGCGGACGTTGTATACTTCGCCCTTGACCGGTGATGCAGGAGCACCTGGAGATCCGGATGGAAAGCCTGCTCCTAAGGGGTTGTTGGTTGGATATGTTGATGATTGCCCACCTGCTCGAGGCGCGTTTCTCTCCGGTTTGGCTTGGATCTGGATGGTGGTGCCCTCGATGATTTTCAATAGTGCTTGTTGTACGCCCTCTCCAGACACATCTTTGCCGTGGCTGACTTTTGCCGTTGCGATCTTGTCAATCTCGTCGAGGCAGATAATTCCTCTCTCGGCTCTCTCAACGTCATAATTTGACGCGGCGAGCAGTCGGTGCACGCAGACTTCGGCATCTTCACCGATGTATCCAGCTTGCGTGAATGGCGTACAATCCGACATGGAGAACGGTACTGATAGCACTCTGGCAAGTGTTTTCGCCATCAGCGTCTTGCCAACACCACTTGGTCCCAACAGCAGAATATTAGATTTCTCCAACGTTAACGGAGTGGTATCGACAAGCGGCAATTTCCGATGATCATAACTCGACGTTGGGGGTCCTCCCATGCGTATCGTCGGCTGCTGACCCGGGAATTCATCCTCGACGGGATGCCGCTCCCTGCGTTCCCGCTGGGCCAGGAGATCTGCCTCCTCCTCTTCCCGCCGCTGCAGCTCCTGTACCCGCTGGTAATGATTGAAGACAGCCACACTGAGCACTTTCTTGGCTCGTTCTTGCCCAACCACGAACTGGTCGAGGTGCTGCTTCAGCATTTTGGGCGTCAGCCGAGGCGTGCCAAATACATGATTTCCACCCAGTGGGCCGGAGGTGGGGAGACCCGGTTCATAGCTGCCGGTGAAGGGCTGATTGGCAAAGTCGGAGCGGTGGAATTGAGATGATGAGGCTCGTGGAGCGCTGCTGTTGAAGGTACGCTTGCTGAGGGCGATGTAGGAGGCTCGTAGGCGGCGGGGGACGGTGGTGATAGTAGAGCTGGCTAGTCGGCCGTCGAGGGCGGGACAGAGATATGATGGGAGGAGGTTGATGGCTGCCATTGCAGCTTGCAGCGGTGTCTTTCACTACACAGATTTCTCGGACATTGGCAGGATGATTCACAGATTGATAGGACTCCGATTCTGCTGTTGAAAGGATCCGAGGTCTGGATAGCGTGATGGTGCACAATGGCGGTGGTGTTTGTGACTCGAAGTGCGGAGGAGCTCCTATCGATAAGCCCGGAAAATGAAATCCATAACTCCGAAAATCACGTGCTGGTGGCTTGTCTTATGCACCTTTTCCTCGTTGAGTCCTCCTTCTCTCATTACGAGTACATGTCATTTTATTGATATTGAGATCAGAAAGAGATCCTGACATCCAATGACACCTGACGTGGGGATAAATTAGTTTGGTGCTCCCAGTTGCCCACAGGTGAGCACCTCGTGTGTGATCCACGCGTCTGGCCACGCAGCCAACGGACACAGCCTGATCTCGCATCCAATACATTACATTCTTTCGTCATCTGATCATTACGATTTAGAATCTTGGACGCGCTTCCTCAGCCTCAACTTGAACATTAACTGATAAATGAGCAGAGATGTCTCTGTAAACACGTCTTTGCACTTGGCTGCTACCTGTCACAAGCCAGCCTTACGCATAAGTACTGTTAACTGACACTTATAAAAATCGGAAAGGTTGATTGGCCGTGACATTGATCATCTTGGCCTATGCGGAGAATTTCTGCAATCGGGCGGAAGCTTTCTGCAAGCTTCAAGGCCGGACAGCGAGAAGGCGCCAGTAGCAACATGAAGCCTAGAACTCTGGCTTCGTCTGAAGAGCTTTCCTCTGGCAAGCAAGCCCCATCACAAGTGCATTCAATAGACAATGGCCTTGCTCATAGCGCACACTTTGATGCCTTGAAGATGTCACAGCAAGCTCTATGTTCTGTTGAGCGGCTTTCCATACCAGTTGAGAGAGATTCTGTTCGAGGTTTTCTGCATCTCCCAGCTGGTTATTCTGGAGGCGATGTCAACAGAGTAGCTGCAGCGGTGATTCTTTGTTCTGGGGCGGGCGGCGGAGTAGCTGGTCCATCTGGAATATATATTTCAATTGGTGACAAGCTCGCAAGCCTGAATCGTGGTGTTCCAGTCCTCAGGCTTGACTACCGATATGCAGCTCAAACGAAGCCGTGCTCAGAAGACGTGATTGCAGCAATGGACTATCTCGAGAAAACCTACTCAGTCAGGAGATTTGTGTTAGTTGGGTGGTCGTTTGGAGGGGCTCCTGTATTCACGGTAGCAGCAAGGGAGAAAGGTAGGGAAACTGATTTCCACAATACTGTGAGCTTGAGCTGAGAGGCTGATGTGAAAAAGAAAGGGTTATTGCATGTGCCACAATTGCCAGTCAGACAGCTGCAGCGGCTGGAATCAAACAGCTGTCACCACGCCCGGTACTCTTGATGCATGGGACAGATGACAACACACTCAGCCCAAAGTGTTCCCAGAGCTTGTACAATGCCTATGGAACTGAAGGAAACCGCACGTTGAAATTGTTTCAAGGTGATGACCATTCATTAAGAGCATGTTCTCACGAGGCTGAGGCAATCCTCTGCAAGTTTATTATCAGATGCATTGGCATTGAGGTCGAAGTCGACGAAGAGCGCGAAGTGGTTGACCAGGTATTGGTCACGAACAAGGAAAAGGTCGGATTAATGACAGAGGGAGGAGATCTAGACGGGCAGGAGAGAGTGTCATGAGCTACTGAGTAGTATTGTTGATATTGGTGATTTATTATTATTCTACTGCTGCAACTCGGACCGATAGGAATATCGAGATGTGCTCGGTTGAGTCTTCCTGAAAAAGGGCACATGCTTTGGAGCAGGAACTTGAAAAGGACGATCATGCAAACCCTTGGGAAATGGTTGGGACTGGCTTTTGGCTAAGACTGCCGGGGCCTAGTGATAGGTCTTGTTAGGGGTCAAAAGGAGCGAGGATGGAGCTTAAAACGGCCGCCCGGAAAAACCATCGGCAAGGCTAACCACACCTAGTGGGCAACTAACCAGAGCAGGCAAGGCCCCGTCTCTATTTTCTCTGGTCGAGGGGTCAAATGTCTTTTGGAGCTTCCCCACGTCTCAATCGACGTCACTAAAACGTAAAATGTTGGTGCTCCAATGTTGCTCATTTCGCCGGTGTCCTGGCGTTGACATGTAAACACCTCATTCACCTTTTCTCTGCCATTTCATTTAAAATCCAGAAGCTAGGACCTCTCGGAATACGAGAAGAACACATCTACATTCCACTATTTACAGATTCCCCTGCACAAGTCCAACTTGTCCTCACTATTGATTGTTGATTAATCCCCAAGACTCTTACAACAGGCGCTGCTTTTCACCCCTCGATGGCTTTGAATCAAGCTTCCGAGAATACTCTGGCTGCGGCCCCTGCTGGTCAGGCGGCTGCCCCTGATGGAACAGGTCAGATCTCCATTCCTTGTCGAGAGCATTTCTAACAACCTTCGCAGGTGTCATTCAGCTAGATCCATGGCTCGAACCTTTCAAAGACTCCTTGAAATCACGTTATGCAAAGGCTCAGAGCTGGATCAAGACTTTAGACGAGACCGAAGGTGGTCTAGAAAACTTCAGTCGAGGCTATGAAAAGTATGGCTTCACATTTGGATCCGACGGCTCCATCACATATCGTGAATGGGCTCCCAATGCGGAGCAGGCTTTCCTCATCGGAGACTTCAACAACTGGAGTCGAGATGCCACCCCTCTAAAGAAAAACAACTTTGGAGTTTGGGAAATCACCCTGCCTGCAAGAGATGGTGTTGCTCCCATTGCCCACAATACCAAGATCAAGGTCTCCTTCGTCCTCCCTGGAGGTGAACGTATAGAGAGAATACCTGCCTGGATCACCAGAGTCACTCAGGACTTGAATGTATCCCCCGTCTACGATGCCATCCTATGGAATCCTCCCAAACACGAACGCTACCAATTCAAAAACCCCCGTCCCCCATATCCAAAGAGTGCTCGTATTTACGAGGCACACGTGGGCATTTCTTCCCCCGAACTCAAGGTTGCAACCTACAAAGAATTTACCAAGAACATGCTCCCCAGGATTCATTATCTCGGCTACAATGTCATTCAGCTGATGGCTATAATGGAACACGCCTACTATGCCAGTTTTGGCTACCAGATCAATTCTTTCTTCGCGGCCAGCTCTCGCTACGGCACACCCGATGACTTGAAGGAGCTGCTTGATAATGCACACGGCCTCGGCATCACCGTCTTGCTCGACGTGGTCCATTCTCATGCCAGCAAAAACACTCTTGATGGCCTAAACATGTTCGATGGCAGCGACCATCTCTACTTCCATGAGGGAGCAAAGGGCCGACACGAGCTATGGGATTCACGGCTGTTCAATTATGGCCATCATGAAGTCCTACGATTCCTGTTGTCCAATCTGCGCTTCTGGATGGAAGAGTATCAATTCGACGGTTTCCGTTTCGACGGTGTCACCTCAATGCTCTATACCCACCACGGCATTGGTACGGGATTCTCAGGCGGCTATCATGAGTACTTTGGACCATCCGTTGATGAGGATGGAATTGTCTATCTCATGCTCGCCAATGAGATGTTGCACAACCTCTATCCCAACGCCATCACAATTGCCGAAGACGTATCTGGCATGCCAGCACTATGTTTGAAGCTCTCTCTCGGCGGCGTAGGTTTCGACTATCGACTGGCCATGGCGGTACCGGACATGTACATCAAGATGTTGAAAGAGAAGTCCGATGATGAATGGGATATTGGCAACATTGCTTTCACTCTTACCAACCGAAGACATGGAGAGAAGACTATTGCATATGCTGAATCTCACGATCAAGCTTTGGTGGGAGACAAGTCGTTAATGATGTGGCTCGCTGATGCTGAGATGTACACACACATGTCAACACTGACAGAATTTACACCCGTCATCGAACGGGCTCTCGGTCTACATAAAATGATCCGACTGGTCACCCACGGTTTGGGAGGCGAAGGCTATCTGAACTTCGAGGGCAATGAGTTCGGACACCCGGAATGGCTGGACTTCCCTCGTGCAGGCAACGACAACTCATTTTGGTATGCTCGACGACAACTCAATTTGACCGAGGATCCTCTCCTACGGTACAAATTCCTCAACGACTTTGACCGAGCCATGAACTGGACGGAAGAGAAATACGGCTGGCTCCACGCACCACAGGCGTACATCTCCCTAAAGAACGAGACAGATAAGGTTCTGGTCTTTGAGCGAGCCGGTCTGCTTTGGATCTTCAACTTCCACCCCTCCAAATCCTTCACCGACTACCGCGTCGGCGTCGAGCAATCCGGCGTATACCGCATCGTCCTTGACTCCGACAGTCCCGAGTTTGGTGGCCTCGGCAGAAACGCCAAGGACACTCGATTCTTCACCCAGGACCTTCCCTGGAACGGCCGCAAGAACTTCACACAGGTCTACATCCCCACCAGAACAGCTCTGGTAAGTCTTGATTTTCTTTCTGGAAATGACTCGTGAACAGCAAGCTAACGAATGCCAAATAGGTTCTTGCCTTAGAGACTACTCTATGAGCAGCACGGTGACCAACTGATCGGGTTAGTTCTCGGAAGATACTTCTCATAGTCTGTACCAATGTTTGAGCCAATTGAAGAGGAGGTCGGAACCAAAGCAGTGGCGGAGGACCAGCCAGCAGGCACGTCGCAACCCAGATGGGTAGAAGGGGTATTTTCTGAAATGGGAAGGGAATGGTCAGGTCTATTCTGCGCAGGGCTGCGCATCATCATGTCATGAAGTTACTCCAGCGTTCAAAAACAGGAACCACAAAAATACGTCCGATCATACCACGTTTTGTTATATGTGTGGATAATGTCATCATACCATTTACAGTAAAAGGGATTTTGTGTAATGGGCTTCCGTGAAATTATATATATACATACAAGTAGAAGTACTCGTGAAGGAATGCAAGAAGTATTCCAGTACAGCGTCCGGTGGTAGCTACAAAAATCCGCAAGCAAAACTTGAGCGCGGTTTCAGCAAACACAAATATTCATCCCTTGCTGGAGTGGAGGATATCGCCATTATATTTATTGCAAATGCCATGTGCCTTGTCCATGTCGAGCTGACGAAGCATGATGCACATGTAGACATGCGTGAGTCGGGTTGGTTGGTTGGTTGGTGGGTAATGTATCAGGTAATATAACACGTCGTAAAAGTTTCGTCGTTCGTTGGGAGTATATCCGTTGGTTCGTGCTGGAATGCGGTTACTCTCAGTGGTCTCAGACTCTCCACTGTTTCGTATCCTTGGATCCCCAGAGGGGATGTTGAGATGGGGCCTTTCAGTCGCTGCCGTGGGGGAAACGTCGTTGGATGTTCCACTCGTCTCGGCACACCCGCATTGCCAGGCCGGGGATGAGTTCCTGCTCCTTCTCTCGACCTCGATTCCATTTCGCTTTTCCCAGTAGCCAGTCGGTCAATGTGACGACTTTGTTGGTCTTGTCGAACCCGTTGTTCTCATCCGCGTGCTCGATCGTATGGCTCGCAACTCGGCCTTTGGAGTCAAATGTGAAAATGAAGAGACCACTGAACCCGTCTTCCTTGTTAATGTTGAAGATGGGTTTGTCACCACCTAGCAATTTCGAAAGCCCACCGTTAGTGCCGCCGTTGGACAGGCTGTTTGATCGTGCGGCGCTCGATGTCGAGGCTCCTGCTGTAGCATGGCCGTGACCGTTGCCGTTTCCATTCTGCTTCGGCTCAGTCTTCCACCGTACCACCAACTTCTCTTCACCAAGATCTGAAGCTGATGGATCATTCTCATCTACGGGGACGGCATATGAAAAGCCAGTCCGGACAATCTTCTCAGATATGACATTTAATTTCACATTGCCCACAATGGGTATGCAGCCCCAAGCAACGGGTGCGGTCCATAGTGCCGCACGGTACGCGACCCTGCCTTTCACAGCAGGTAAGTGTGGGTGTGTAGATGGAAATAGATGTAATGTGATATTAGGCGAGAGGATGTCTGGTGGAAGAGGAGTAGTCAAGATGTTGGGGAGGAGTGGAGATAAAATGCGCAAAGCTATGGAGGGTCAGTACATATAGGACTGTAAGCATTTGTTCCAGGAAACCCTACTCTTGCCCAGCTTGATCAAGCGTTCATCTGGAGGCTGATGGTCCTCTGCGCCTCCAGATCGCAGAGGACTGGACCCTAGCAGTTCATCTTCGGGACCAGACCTTGGGGAGGAGGAAGTAAACCAGAGCTCGGAGAGAGGCTCTGGACGGACTTGGGCGAGATACCTCTTAGAGAGGACTTGCCTTGGTGTTGAATTGACAGTGGTGGTAGATTTGCATCTCGTTTGAATGGTAGCAGTCCTGATTGTGATTCGGACTGGTGGAGGAATTGAAGAGCAGGCGGCGACCTTGGACAGCTTGCTCATTGGCCTAGAGGTCATCTGGGAGGCAGAAGCATTCTTGAGATTCACAATCTGGAATGAGTTGTAAATGAAGCCAGACCAAAACTGTCAGTTCCGTAGGTTGTAATTCGAGCGGACAGGCAGGACTTGAATTTGGTGAGGGAATTCAAGCGATGAAATTCAGTCGCCTATCGCACCTGCGATTCAGAAACTTGGGGAAGATGATGTCAGCCATTCCACTAGGCCTGAAATGGATTAGGGCAGATCTATACATACCTAGGTAAACGATATGGATATTCAGTACTCCTACTCCATCCTTGGGCACTATGGTTGACCGTCGATACATTTCATGACTGACTTTTATTCACGCTATGCAGGTATGCGTCTTCTTGCTTCATCTCCCTGTTGAAACCACTAAGGTAAGTGTTCCTGTATGTCCCAACCCTGTGAGCTCGATGTCTCCCAATTGGGACTGAGAGCTTCTCGACACCATACTTTCGGCACAGAAATGATATCCTATCAGAAATATACACAAAAAATTTACTCATTGCTCGGTCGCCTTTACATTTCGCCCAATGTTCCTGTCAGCTAGTTTTTACCGGATTTGCCGTGAGGAAGCTGGGAGTATGGCAAGCCAAGCTCCTAGCAGATGTCCACCTCTCGGTCTCAAAGGATATTGACTTCCCAAGTCTGATCGTCCCCGAACACAGCGGTATACTCGACCTTGCTGTCCTTCGCTTGTGACACATGGCTGCCATGTTGTGGCAAGAACAGCGGCTAATATCACCGAGCCCAGTTCCGCGACTCCTCACCCGAACCCTTGGATCCGAGATAACTGCGGCTCACAGATTCCCAATTCACGTCCGCATCTTTACAAGCTACAGTCATCGTTATTTGTCCTTATCAATGCTGCCATCCTCGTTACGTGGAAACAGCAATTGTCAGCACTTCGCCAAGAGAACCCGTCATGTTGTTCGTCTCTTCAAAGAGCCTAGCGTCTACATACCTCTTGGCGATGTACTTCTTATCTACACCGTTGGTACCACGTTCTATGTAGCTTCCTATTTCACGATAGGCAGATCGGACGTTTATGCAGATATACACTTTTGTCCAATCGCGGATATGAGCGCTTGTCGATTTCATACATCGAAGCCACGACTTCGTATCTCTCCAGATTCTCCAACATACCGAAATGCCCAGCCTCGCCTAGCCTTCTACTGCACCCATCGGGCAATAGTCTTTGAGATAGCATCATTCTGACCATTGACATAGAAAACCGCTCAAGGTAAGCGAGAGGCAGCATAGAAGCTATGATCAAAAGGGTTTGACCAGGACGCGCAACATCCTCACACGGCTTGTGTACCTGTTGGTACCTGTAACTAGGATGTGCGATTGGTAAATGGAACTTCCGGCACGTTATCTCTCATATAGCTAAACTTCGTTAGTTCCTGTCGCCTGTTCTTGACACTGCCTTGGCGGCGACCGATGTACGGCCATACGTGGAGTGTGATGCTTCCGATGCTACGCAGAACCTGAAAGTGATGCGGTTTGTACAATATACGGCTTCTATTCATGTCTGTAAGTTATAAAGACCTGTTCCCATTTTATCACAGAGAGCGCCTCCAAACCAACATCAACTTTCGCCATGCATCGAGAGCTAGTTGCTTTGCTGTGCGCAGCCACCCTGGCAGCAGGGTCTGTCCTACCCGCATTAGGTTATGAGCGAAAGCTCCTTCTTGATGCCTTGGGTAAACGTCAAACGGGTGGAAGCAGCTGTTATTCTGGCGATGCACCAGTGGTAGAAGCCCCAAAAACCAATGTTTGGGCTGGAATCAGTGCGAAGGATAACTACGATGTTTGGACACTGTTGCACGATCCAGCCACAGGTCTTAACCTGACTCTACCTGAAAACGCAACTGTGACGGACAACTATGTCTTCTGGATCGACACTCTGCACACCAACAAGACAGATGTACTTCCTTATTTGGATGGAGATGGCCCAGCCCCTTCCAAGTATGCCAGAGTCATCATCTTTGAAGGTGGAAAGGAAGAGCCAGACTCACAAGAATACTATGTTGGACCACTTCCAGTTTCCAATGAGACCTCAGTTGAGAAGCTGGACTATATCTACAACGGAGGACGAGGTGGAAGCGTCCCCTTTAATTCTCGTTACGCCGACGGGATCAAAGCAGCTCCCATCAACCCATTGATTGCATCGGCCATGGGCAATATCTCTGATATCACAGCAGCTTTGTTCAATGGGTCAGTCTTCTACGGTGCCTCGGACAATCGAACGACCTTGTCGACCACTGCAGGCACTCCTCTTTCATTTGATGGAAGCCAAGGTTTTCGAAATATAATGTTCAGAATACCAGGACGAGGAACGTACTTGACACCCATCGACTTTTTCCTTCTTGTCGATTGCCCAGGAACGGACCCAACGCATTATTCCATAAAGGGATACGTCACGAATGAAAAATTCTTTCCTGATGAACCATCTCTGAGGGCAGCATTTGAAGCAGGAGAATTGGCTCAGGAATATGTCCAAACCAAGGACCAGAGTTGGACAGACGTCGACTATAAGCCCGAGCTTGGCGTCAGAGACCTCGAAGATCGTTTTGCGCCTTCTAATATTGAACTTGGAGGCAAGCGGTACAAGGTCGACTCAGAGGCTCAGTATATTGAGTACATGGGTTTCTCGTTCTACGTTGCGTTTTCAAGGACTTTGGGGATCATGTTCTACGATATCAAGTTCAAGGGTGATAGAATCATTTACGAGCTATCCCTACAAGAAGCTCTTGCTCAATACGCCGGAAACCAGGTAAGTCAACTTCATTTGAGTTGTGCCTTCCAGACCTAAGTGATACACAGCCCAAAGCAGCAAACACCGTCTACCATGACACGTACTACTCGCTAGGAACGGACCTTGCAACTCTGGTTGAGGGCTATGACTGTCCATTTGGCTCCACATTCTGGAATGTCACCTATCACGAGGAAGATCACACAGTCACCAATCAAGACGCCATCTGTATCTTTGAACAAGACTCGGGGTTCCCGCTGTCCAGACATCGATATGGCAGTGGAGCGGGCGACTACCCCTTCACTCAACTGGGTGTCGTTAAGGGCGCGGCGCTCGCTGTTCGTACCATCGCAACAGTTGGTAATTACGATTACATGTTCAGGTATGTGGCTTTCTTTTCTCAATCTCCATCACTGACGGATATAGCTACCTGTTCCACCAGGACGGGTCAATCGAGGTGGAGGTGCGAGCAAGTGGATTCTTACAATCCAGTTTCTACTATCCGGATCAAGCCAGATATGGACCTAGAATAGCGCCCGCCACGCAAGGATCTCTCCACGACCACATTCTGACCTACAAGGCCGATTTTGATGTCTTGGGCACTGCCAACTCATTCCAGATCAGCGACTTGGTGGTGGTGAACCAAACCCAAGCGTGGTTCCCTGAACTCGGTGAATTCGAACAGATGGAGATGAACATCAGCTACCTCGAAAAGGAAGCTGCCTTCAACTGGGCCGCCAACAACCAAGCCATGTTCTGCGTCGTCAACCAGAACGAAACCAACGCCTGGGGCGAACAGCGCGGCTACCGCATCGTTCCTGGCCGCTCGAACATCCACCTGTCGGTGCAGAATTCTCCTTTCTCGCTCAAGAACAGCGAAATGGCAAAGACTCACCTGGCCGTGACGCGCCAGCACGACAATGAACCATATGCAAATTCAGTGCAGAATATCAACTTGCCCTTAGCGCCCCAACAAGACTTCTCAAAATTCTTCGACGACGAATCCGTCGAGCAGGAGGATCTCGTGGTCTGGTTCAATCTGGGCATGCACCATTTCGTTCGTGCAGAGGATATCCCCGTTACACTGTACACCGAGGCTGCATCTAGTATCGTCTTCGCGCCGCAGAATTTCAACGACCGCGCGCAGGATGGCGATCTCTTGAATCGTCGCTGGATCAAGTACAATGCCACTTCCGACGCAATTACCTTTGATGCATACGGTGTTGAGCTGCCGAATTGCCCCATTGATATCTCCGAGCCGGTCGATGGGATCTCGCCTACCGTTGAGTTGTTCCAGGAGGGTTAGACGGTGATTCTCACTGGCTCCTCGTACACTGAGGTGGTCGTGGGGCATTATCTGCATTCCCCGAAGACCACACCAAAACCGCCTTGAAGTGATACTAATGATGTTCTGCTCGCATACAGGTCTGACCCTCAGCCTTGGCTATCATGAGTTGTAGCTGCCCGCATATGTTCCAGATGACACACAGTACAGCCAGCATACATTGAAAAGGGTGTGGTTCGGGGACGCCAGAGCTGTCGTTAATTGTCTGCATATAGGACGCATACAGAAGTCGCCGCAGACCCAATGAGGTGCCTAGCTACCAGCATATGACGAAACGAATAATGAGACAAATTTGAAAAAGCTCCCATTCATTGAAGACCATTGACATCCATCGACAAACACAATAAATCCATGAACATTTACCCAAGGAAGTGCGCGGAGTTGAGATTTCCGGTGGAGCATAGGAGCCAAGCGAAAATCCCTGAGTGTGTCAGCCTCGTCCCCATTATTCAACCGCTGCCCCTTCCCTCCCCCGGCATGCTCATCTCTTTGACACGAAGCTTGAGAGGGCTTGTAGTATGTAGAATGACAATAGCTAGTTCCGCATTGCCTTACAGTCATTCCTCACATTGCCTGTGCACCACACTGTACCGGCAGGCTGCATATGCAAGCCTTGGGCAGGGGAGAGGTCCATTGTTCTGGCTCTGCTTGGGATGGGATGTAATTCGGTATTGCCTCTTTTTCTGCCTCTGAAGGCTTTTTAGTCTTTGATGTAGCTTAGTACTTGAGCTTTGTGAATTCAGCTTGGATATACACAGTCTTGTGATCTTCCATGTAGATCGAGGTTGGAGGCATTGTGCCGCCATTGTTCAATGCGTCTTTTGCCAGCTAGCCAATTGATTGCCGGGCTCTACGCAGGAATTGGGGTTATTACAGGCCCAATTCCGGTGGAAGACACCAAGGTATTGTCAAAGATGGTCTGAACTAATGATCGTGCGGTGTTGATTGAGAAACAATGCAGGTGTTCGAGGTCCAGGTCGTCCTGTAGCAGTCACGCCTTCCCGTACAGGAGGAGGCTTTCTTTTCGTGTCCAATACGCGATCACTCAGTCAGATGAAGGCAGCGCCGCCGAGACTTGTTGCGATGAATCGCCCTCAAGACCATGCTGGCGAGTAGATTCACAAGTATGTACAGCGCTCTTTCCAGCCGCTTTGATGATGGACAATGCATTTTCCTGTATTTTGAATCCGTTCCCCTGACGAAAACACACAATCTCCCTGTTTGATACTCAGTCAGGGCAGTTGCATCGACTGCTTCTCCTTGTCGTTCATCCCTTGTCTGATACTGAATGTTCAGAAGAGTCCTGCTCTTTCAATTCTCCACGCACTCTCCTGACAAGCTGTTGAAGGTCTTTGAGCCCAGACAATCCAAGCGGGCCGGTCACTTGCGGACAATACATCTCTTACCACAATGCGAGCCATGCAGCAACCAGACAGCGAAGATATCAAGGACAGAGTTCTCAGAACTCTCAACTCTATCGTTCATAGCTTAGGTTCCCTCCGCGCACTCATCTCATCTCTTCCACAGACAGAAGGCGATAAGTTCCAAGCCGTGCTCACTGAAACACTTTCCACCTGTCCCTTTGCTCCACATACCCCAAGTATGTCTCGTGCGACATCCGATGATCAACTGAAATTCTTGTTGAGCTGTGTCCGTTATTCCAACAATGGCAAGGTAAGGGCTATCCACCGCCAGTGTTTTTCGAAGTGAGATCAACTGACCCTTCTTAGGTGGACTTTGTAGAGGTTGCGAAGGAATGTGGTATTGTCAGCAAAGGAGCAGCGTGAGTTTTCCCAACCATGGCATGGCAAGAACCACTGCGTCATCCTGGATACTAATCAATAGCAGTGCCAAACGATATGAACGTCTTCTCAGAGCCAACGGCATTCATCCCAATGGTGGACCCACCGAATCTCCAGCCCGAAAACCAACAAATACGCCTGTCAACAAGAAGTCAAATGAAGTGCAAGAGAAACCAAATGCGAGCAGGAAGCGGAAGGCTGATGTTTTTGAACAACTACCTCCCAGCAAATCAACAACCAAGAATTCCAGCCAAACAGGATCTGTCACCATGCCCAAGACTGATGCATCGAGTGGATCGACTGCCAGCTCAGCAGGATACAAAACCCATGTGTCTCGATATGAACCCTCCGCTTTATACATGCCATCACCCCCTCCATTGCCACACCTTCCACCAAGACAAATGCCCGCTCAAATGTATCACAACCCTAGCGGCATGATGTCTTATCACACATACCAAGGACTCGGTGGAATGGCACCCAGTCACTTCTCTACCGCAACACCATCATCAATGTCACCTATGCTTTCAAGCACAAGAGGTAACGCAGGTCTCAGCACAGGACAATTCACCGGTGGAGGTAGTGGATTGCAGGAGTACCTCAGCAGCGACATGTTCTATCACGCATCCATGCCTCATGAAGTCCAACTCAACCCATCTCTTCTCAACGACTTGGGCCCATCACCTCTAAGAATCCCACCCCGACCAGCATCGGTAGTTCAAGGCTCTGGGCCCGATAGTGATTCATTATCTTTAGACACCAAGAGTGAAAGCCAAAGCCATACTGGCAGCATTCTCATTGTCGATTGAGTGTATTTGGCTGAAGGACGTTCGCTCTGCATTTTCAGAACTATCGAAAGCTCGATGTCAACGCTGAAGATCTGTAGCATTACCTGATAAGAGACACAGTCTCTAGCATTCTACCAAGGCACCTTGTCTACCTGCCGTTAATCCTCGAGAAGCCTTCTTGATGGACACTGGGGCGCATACGAATTACAAATATCTTCTTTCAGGACAGGCATGTATGAGTACAGGAGACGGGACTGATCATAGAGCATCAAACAAGCATTCTCAAGCACAGATCGAGGCGACTGCTTGACTACCATCCTTTGTTCAAGGCAAGGGATGAGACAAGACAAGGAGAATTGGTCCATAGACTTGGGATAATCATGTTCGATATAGAAAATCAAGTTACTGCAATCCAGCCAGAAAGCACTGCATGAGACTTTCTATTCCCATTCCGCGTACTACTTGATAACGAAGCACTCGCGAGTGCTTACTTCGCGGCCACCACCACCAGACGGCGCAAGAACAAATTGCAAGACCGTCCATCCGCTCACCTCTAATACCATAACCAGACGGTGAAACCAGTCCCTGCGCGATGAGGCACTTGGCGTCGAATTCGCTGTGAGTCGTCGAGAACCTTGGCTCTGCTCTTTTCCTTTGATACTGCTTCGCAGACATCCAACCACCCATACGCTTCCGCTTTCTTCTCCCACCACCTTTACCTTCTCACATGTCTCTTCATCTCTCCAGATCTCTCCAGGTGAATTGTCCTTGTTCTTCTCATTGTTCTCAATCTCCTCAGGGCCCTCTTGATACCTTGAGGTTTGAGAATTGTGCAAACCCCTCTGCTCGTTGCAGACAGCCCTGTTGACGTGGTCACGAACCATCAACATACACAACAACGAGCTCTACTCAAAGGTACCAATCTCTTGCCCTCTTCTCTGCTATTGATCTTCCTATTCTCCCTACCTCTCTACCTTGACCTGCTTCAGTACCCTCATCTTGTGGGTGCATTGGATCTGTCCCTAAACTTGCCATCTCACCAACTCACCCTTCTCAACAACTCGACGGACCCCTACCGCGTTCTGCCCACTATGACCGCTTGCACATGCGTCACAATTCAGTGTTATTCACTGTTTTGGACATTCACCCCTCCACTAGTGGATCACACTTGTTGTATACCCTTCTATGAATCACGTGTCAAGATCCATTTCTCTTCTTCCTCCACCTTGCTAACAGGCCTCTGACACAGGAAACCGATCTCCTTCAGTGGTTCAAAGAACAACAGGGCGGTGAATACTTGGGCAGATTTTCCCCAGGATGGTTGGCTCCAATGCCCGTCCGGGTACTCGAGACCTGGTTCGGTGGAATGGTGAGTTGGCACCAAACCTCGATTTTCAAGATCAGTACTAACAACAACAGAGGAGTTGGACAAAGGCCTGCTTCTGACAATCCAGTACGCATGCGGAGAAGCCGGCATCAAGCTACCATGTAAGATCCTACCGGCCCGACCTACAACGAGACCAAATCACTGATCGATTCGCAACCAGGGGCACGAATTGCAGAGGTTATGGGTCCCAAGTTCTCCGAAGGCTCTATTACACAACATCTTGCGAAGATCCGTAAAAAGATGGCAGAGCATGGTATCCCTGTACCACCTGCTCTCAAGCGAGGCTACGTGGCCAAAGCCCCTTCAAAGATCTATGGTGCAGCTGGCAGTCCCTCCAATCTAACTGTCCCCCCTGTGACTCCGCTGTATGCAGACACACCCAAGGTTGGACCCCAGGTGCCTAATTTTTACGGCACCCCTATGACTCCCGCAGGCGGCGGCGATGATTATGATCAAGGCACCCCTTCACGAGCTCCTACGGCTAAAGCGACAATCAAGGCTCGTGCTCGGGCCAGAGCTGCGGCTAAGCCGGGTAAGGGCAAAGGCAAGGGTGTTGCTGGTCAAGTGGCGATGTCTGACGAAGATGAAGACGATGGCCCCATGCCAGAGCTCTATGACAGCGATGAAGAGTTCAAGGTCCCCCGGAAGAAGCTCAAGCTGACTACTAGGAAGCCTCAAGCAAACAAGCCAGACAACACACTGAGCCAGGTCAAGGTTGAGAAGAACGGAAGCCCCACAGTCTTCAACACCATGGCTGGTATTCCTGCTCACCCTTCTCCAGGTGGAAGTGCCGACATCGTACCTATCATCGAGCCTGTCACTCCCAGACAGACCCGTGGTGTCAAGCGTGACTACTCAATGATGGGAGACACTGATGAATCTGACAACAATGCTTCTGATGAGGGAGAGACTGTTTGTGTTGGTGATGGCGAGGAGGATGAGGATGAGGATGATGGCGGAGATGGTGATCAACTAGGAGCTGCCATTGCCAACCCTCCTGAAACAATTACACGAACCAGTGGTCTGCTTCCTGTGGACGGAATGTTTCCCGACGTGTCTTCAGTGGCACAACAAGACTTTCATCTCCCCTTTGAATTCGATTACAATGACCCCTTGGTAAGTTGCGCTTCATTTGAGGTGATACATCCACTAACAATGCTTCTAGTTGAACAATCTGGGCTACAATGCTGCTCTACATGCTACTCAAAACGCTCCTCTCAATTTCAATGCGAGTACGCTTCCGACAAGCATGGGCGGACCCAGCCTGACTTATAACTCGTTTCAACAAAATATGGCCAATGGTATGATGGGTGGGATGACTCCCAGCATGTTTCCTCTTCACAACATTCAGTCTCAGCCTCAACCCATGTATGGCGGCTTGCTTCCTTCTGCAAGCTTCCAGAGCAATATTCCCCAGGCTTCATATGGCAATTTCAATCATTCGGCAAGTTTTCCAAACTTCGTACCTCAATCAGTCACATATCCTGGAACACCCGCAATTGGTACGATGGGACCTCCTCCTATTCCTTTTCCTGCCTCAGGTTCATCTGCTACAGATATGTCCGGCATGACTGTGGGAACCAATTCACGCCAGACTTCGATTGCGAGTGCACCTCTCGGTCCCATTGATTCAGAGATGACACCACTATCCAGTGACGAGTTTAAGCAGATGGAGCAGGTTGCAGGTGAAGAGCGGGAGAAAGAACGTGCTTGGGCACACCATCAAGCTGGCGGAGAGTTCGACACCTATCTGCAAGGTGGAAGCGAGCATGATTAGGCAAGACTTGGAAGGAGGCCTCGACAATCGAGCTGAGAAATTCAAACACTGAGTGTTGGCTCTCTGCTGATTTGGGTTGGGTATTTCACGAGATGACTTTGGATCTTGGTACCTGCTATTGGAACACGCGTGGTGTAGTCCGGGCGGAGTTTCAGGCGTAAGAAGAGAAACAGATGTCTCACTGGCAGGTTTTGTCAATATCAGTTCATTTCACACTCCTCTGCTCTGCAAAGGGGATATGTTATGCTTCGGGGTCCTGGGATAGACGAGGCTGTCGTTGATTCAAAGGGGCAGGCCGAGTCGGAGCCGAATGCCAAGGCTGAATCGGGCGCTAACCGGAAAGAGGCGGCTGGTGCTGCATCCCAGGCTTCGATCAGATTCTCCAAATTTTTTACTCAAGTTCCCCGGTCTTCGTCTTTACCCTGCCATTCAAAACATTTGACACCCTGCTTCCTCCCATCTCTACATCACTCGTCTCTCTTTCAACCACCCCCTCCCATTAATTATCATCTTTCTCTAGTGGTCTACTGTCCTCCGCCATCATGCAGCGTGCTCTGTCTTCCGCCCTGCGGTCACCACTTTCCTCATCTTCCCCATACTCGAGATCCGCAGGCAAGAGTTTACAACAACTCCGCTTTGCCCATAAAGAGCTCCGGTTCGGAGTCGAAGGTCGAGCTCAATTGCTAAAAGGTGTTGACACACTGGCCAAGGCCGTCGCCACTACTCTCGGTCCCAAAGGTCGAAATGTCCTTATCGAGTCGAGCTATGGCTCTCCTAAAATCACAAAAGGTTCGTCTCGTTCGATCGGCTTCATTTCTTCAATGACTAATATGACAACGCGTAGATGGTGTAACCGTCGCCAAAGCCGTCGTTCTCCAGGATAAATTTGAGAACCTCGGTGCTCGCCTCATCCAGGATGTCGCTTCCAAGACCAACGAAGTCGCGGGTGATGGTACCACTACTGCCACCGTCCTTGCCTCGTCCATCTTTTCCGAGACCGTCAAGAATGTCGCCGCTGGATGCAACCCTATGGATCTGAGAAGAGGTACTCAAGCCGCTGTTGAGGCTGTTGTCGACTATCTCCAGAAGAACAAGAAAGACATCACCACCAGCGCCGAGATTGCTCAGGTCGCGACAATCTCCGCCAACGGTGATACCCACGTCGGTAACCTCATCTCCAATGCCATGGAGAAGGTCGGCAAAGAGGGTGTCATTACTGTCAAGGAAGGAAAGACTATTGAAGACGAGCTTGAGATCACCGAAGGCATGCGCTTCGATCGAGGCTTTACCTCCCCTTACTTCATTACCGACACAAAATCACAAAAGATCGAGTTTGAGAAGCCTTTGATCCTTCTGTCGGAGAAGAAAATCTCCGCTGTTCAAGACATCATTCCTGCTCTCGAAGCCTCCACACAATTACGACGACCTCTTGTCATCATCGCCGAGGACATTGATGGTGAGGCTCTTGCCGTATGTATCCTGAACAAGCTCCGAGGCCAGCTTCAAGTTGCCGCAGTCAAGGCTCCAGGCTTTGGCGACAACCGCAAGAGCATTCTCGGCGATATCGGAATCCTGACCAACGCCACTGTCTTCACAGATGAGCTTGAAATCAAGCTTGAAAAGGCTACCGCCGACATGCTGGGTTCCACTGGCAGCATTACCATCACCAAGGAAGACACCATCATTCTCAACGGTGAAGGCAGCAAAGACGCTATTGCTCAACGCTGCGAACAAATCCGAGGCGTGATGGCTGATCCCTCTACTTCTGAGTACGAGAAGGAGAAGCTCCAGGAGCGTCTTGCCAAACTTTCTGGCGGTGTTGCTGTCATTAAGGTCGGTGGTGCCTCAGAAGTTGAGGTTGGTGAGAAGAAGGACCGTGTTGTGGATGCCCTAAACGCAACCCGCGCTGCCGTTGAAGAGGGTATCTTGCCTGGTGGTGGCACAGCCTTGATCAAGGCTTCTGCGAACGCTTTGAACGATCTCAAGCCTGCCAACTTCGATCAGCAACTAGGTGTCAGCATCATCAAAAGTGCTATCACCCGACCAGCACGCAAGATCGTCGAGAATGCAGGTCTCGAGGGTAGCGTTATTGTTGGCAAGCTTACCGACGAATTCGGCTCAGACTTCAACAAGGGTTTCGACTCCGCCACTGGCGAATACGTTGACATGCTCGCCAGAGGTATCGTTGACCCCTTGAAGGTTGTCCGCACTGCCCTTGTTGATGCTTCCGGAGTTGCATCGCTTCTCGGAACGACCGAAGTTGCCATCGTTGAGGCCCCTGAAGAGAAACCTGCTGGCCCACCAATGGGCGGCATGGGCGGTATGGGTGGAATGGGTGGCATGGGCGGCTTCTAAGTTCCGAAATGAACTTTTGAACGACCATGCTCCTAGTCGATAACTCATTTGCCTTTGCTATCATCTCCTGCGTTTCAGCGAATTTCCATCAAACCATACCCCCTTGGGCAACAGATAATCGATCAGACATCCGCTGCTAGAACTCGACACATCACCTAATCTGCAACACACCCCTCTACTGGACATCCGAGGCGTCTTTCTACCTCTGACCCCGACCGGGGATCGAGTTGCTTATTTTCTCTCCTGTATATTCTTGCTGTTACAACTTTACTCCACTCATCTTCTACAATCGTGTTGTTTTTATCATCTTCGTCCAAAAAAGCGAGTATCCGACTCATAACATGTATACAGAGGACATGCAGGCTTGGGGGAGAGATCTTTTTGGGTGTGTGTCGTGACGAGCATGTGGAGTGCAAAGGGTGCCATGAAACATAAGAGGATATCTGTGTTTTTACGACACACGCTCAAAGTCACGTAATGTGGGGTGTTGCAAATGGAAAGTGAGAATGTAACGATGTCTACCAGGGGAAATGGGAAGTGTGTATATGTATGTATTGTACAATAACTGAGTGGGTGAGTCATGGATGGAGTGCTTCGTGGTGCCTCGTGGTAATAGGAGACGAATGCCATACCAGCAAGCACCGTGTACTATACCACTACCAGTATTGAATGCTATAGATCCCCAAAAAATTCCAAAACCAGACTACTCAAGCCTAAGCTATCCAGTCTTGTATTGGAGATCTATCCTCGGATTCGATTTCATGCCTTCCAACGTTATCGTTTTCCAACGCGTTCACTCACCCACCCAAGGCTGTCCGTGGCTCTTCCGGACGGCGGGCCGAAACGAGAAAGTTTCGTTCCTCCTCCTCCTCCTCCACCACATCGGCTGCTGAGGTCATTGACATTGCGATATGGCAATGTAATCAACGGCTTCAAGGACCGGACACGGAAGAAGACAGATAAGATCATCGCCAGGAGGAGTTCGTATGGCAAACGTGAGTGTGTGTGAACGACTCGCTCGGTGGATCCGAGAGGCTGGGGTCAAAGATGCGAATCCTTCTGGTGTTTTATATTCGTGATCTGGGAGGTCTGATCGCACTGCATCGCAACAATTGAAGATGTGTGCTGAGGTACTGGTTGAGTGCTAGTGAGGTCTAGGTGTCGGTCTCGTTCATTTGACTCAGGTTTTTATGGAGGTCTAGTACCCTGGTATCTAGTATAAATATGTATGTTTGTAGAATGGTAATGGTAAGGTCATGTCGCCTCTGGCACCTGAAGACTGTGATTTCAAAAGAGTGTGATGATATTTAACGGTGATGTGGTGAATGAATGGGACCGCCTTATTCGTGAGGCGGGAGTTGCTATATTTCCACGTCCAGCGCCGCTCGGAAGGCCAAGACAGAGGGCTCGATAGGATGGGCCGGCGTCGCGTCTCGGGTGATCATCTGCATGTTCGTGCCAGACGTCCCTACCCAAGGTACCTACCTACCTAATCTAAGCCCACGCACCAACCAAGCTCATAGCGAAGGCGCCGAAGAAGACGAGCAATGAGGCGAACACGCGGTTCTTTCCGCGCAATTCATTCCAGCTGTTGTCGCTGAGGAAATCCTCGGAGAGCAGCTCCACCAGGGAGGCGAAAGTCAACAGGCCCGCTGAGATGGCGTTCATGGTGCCGACGACGAGGAGGCCCGTCTCTGAGTCGGGACTGTACAGCGAGTGTGTGGCGAGCCCGATGGCTTGGCCGATGGGGGTCCTGGAGATGTGGTTAGTTTCCTATGCTTTTGATGAACGGTGAGGAGGTTTGTGCGTACGTGCATCCGTATGCGAGCGCCATGAGCCATGGCTGCCATGTTCCTTGCGGCCAGTCGATGCTGGCAATCCGAGATCCTAGAGCGAGGCCTTCGAATGTTTCTGGTTGAGAAACAGATCAGTATTTGTTGACGTGGCTAACGACCGCCTTAAGGCCATTCTAAAGCTGATTGCTAGGCAGATGCTTACGGTGGAATGCAATTGCAATAAGGAGAATCACGAATTCGCTACCGATGGAGACACTCAGAGCCATGCCAATAAAGATGCTGTGGAATAAGATGCCGACTTCGAGAAGAACACATTGAAGCCTAGCCTTGCGCAATTTTTGTGCTGTCGTCAGGTCGTTTGGTGACATTTTACTCATGGCATCTTTAGTTGCGTTCGACGATTGTCGCTCTTTGGTTGTATTTGTGATGGGATCCGCATCGCCTTGGTCATTGACCCTGGTAAGACTTCTGCCAATACTTGATGTTCTACCGACCAGCAATCCCATGTCTCGTAGCGGGCCTGTTGGATCTCTTGGTGTAGCTTGCGTTTGAGAGAAATCTGCCTCGTCTGCAACCTGAATCTGGCCACCACCTGAGTTGATTTCAGACTTTGGGGGGAATTTTCGACATGGGTGAAATATCATCTCCACTAGAATGACCAAGAAAATGCCAGCTAAAGCAATAGCACCTGGCATAGCAGGATAATCGGTTGTCCAGAACCCAGATAGGCATGGGTTTCCAAGAGAGATGAATGCTGTAGGAAGAAGGTGAACAAATGCTGTCGCGATCAGCACTCCAGTACCGAAATGCCGAACAATGAAGAAAAATCTTCGGGGAAGTCGAAAACCTGGAAAGCGAGCTGCCAAAAGAGCAAAAGAGCATGCCATTGTCGAGACGAAAAGGATAATAAATACCGCACCCACATGCAGAGGTGTGTTGTACAGGTCATTGTTCGTACTATTAACACCACACGTCGACCTTTTGCGCAATGCTTCAGTAAAATTATTGCGGGACTCTTTGCCTGTGGCAAGGTTCAATGGATTAGTCTGAGCTGACAGAGAGCACGCTACCGGGAGAGGCGTACCAAGTTGTCCAAAAATCAAGCTGTAATTGCTACCAAATGTGGAGAGAAAGAACGAGGTAATGGCTACAGAAAATCCCCATCTAAGCCAGCTCCAAAGAGAAGAAGGAGCGGGTGAGGGATTTCCCGGGGGGGTGAGAAGACGATTGCTGCCATCACCACTGGCAATCATCTTCATGAGCGAAGCATTCTCTTTATAAAGAACATATAGTCAGTATTGGGATCGTCCTTAAGAAACCCCCCTTCCATAAATGGTACAAATGGCACAAAGCGGTGACCATAAGAAAAAGAGATAGTGATGGTCGCACTCACCAGAAAGCCTCGCCCAAGTCCAATCTGAAACAACAGAATCCGGGGGCCTGTCAAAGAGAGCTGTCTCAAAAGCTGGAGCAAGGTCATGGAGTCCTTCGTCAATCCCCTGTTTATGCTCTCGCGAGTTGGCTATCCCATTGAGGTCCTGGCATGTCGTCAAGTCGGCTGCCAGGAAAGGCGGGTTCTGATTCCATGTTGGATGTTCGAATTCAACATCATCAGTTCTAGACGGGCAATTCATGATCGAAAGGCCACTCAGGGGGAAGATGAAAAGCTCTGATCCTCGGTATTTCAGACGTATGGCAACGATGTCGACGTATATAATAATGTACGAAAGAGTGACCGTTTCGATCACGAATCCAACAATAGGTAGACGAAGGATCTGTTCTTGAGTCTTTCCATCATCGGGAAGAGTCTTACTTCATAAGAGGGGAAGAGATCGGAACAAGCTCTTGGCTGATCCGTCCGCAGCATCGGCGCCAAGATGCCGCTGGTGTCATCCCCCAGTGCTTGGACCCGATTTGTGGTCATGGACGAGCAATCGTCGGGTGGAAGATCTAGACTTACAGGAGATGTGAGCTTCCGAGTCTTCAGTGGCTTACTCTGTTGCAGCAAGAAAGGAGTCCATGACAGCTGTGTGCCCTTGCAAGTCATACCGTAGTGATCAACTCCTGGGCTCAGAGAGCAAAAGAGGCGGGAACTCTGCGTACTCATGATGCTGATCTTGGGCGTTTCAATGACAAGCCACTTTAATCCTGTTGGACTCCTTGCTCAACAGCATCTTTCGACCACAGGTTGAAGACCTACCAGTATCATGATGCACGTAAGCGAATGTTCTCCGGCGATGGTCGATTAATTCGAGATTAACGGACTCGTCTCACATTCTCTCCCGTTTGGTAGGTTAGACTCATACCGACCTGAAGACTGAAGTAGTGAGTTGATATGTTGTTAGTTACACTTCACTACTGCAGCGCTTCCTGCTTGCCTTGTCCCTCCTGCGCAATTTGAGCGCAGGGAGGAACGGGGCATCAACAACACTTGAATAGAGGAGAATCTCATTTCGGCAAGCAGAAGTTGCTGCTTTGAGTCAACTCTGTGACGGCAAGCTAAGATTATGGGAAGCGGCGTCACCCGGGCTTGGCACCAAGGCATCCCCGGCCGGGGCATTAAAATCTGCATTTCTATCGAGCCAGCGGCCCAGCGAAGCTCTCCTCGTATTCGACACGGATACTTCCGTGATGATGAGTACGCTCTCCATAAAGATCTTGTATCAAAATACTTCAATGCTTTAACTCGTCCCTAGCGCGATGGTGAGATCCTCCACAAGCAACTGCAAAACCAGTAAGTGGAGCTCATACCCCTGTCTCGAATCAGATGAATGCAATTTCTGGAATTATTAGCCCTGTTCCCCGAGGGCATCCGTCGAATTGACATTAAATTGACCAATGCGTTCTCATGTCGCTTTGCGAGACCGGGCCAATCCAGCTTCAACTCCCCGGTGCTAGTGACTGATACTACTTCGTATGGCCCTTGCTCGGCTCCATAGTTGAAGCCAAGGCAGCGTGCTTACGAAGTATTTCGGAGTGAAGAAGATACGATGTGAATCGGTATCCTAATCCTAACATCAGGCACAGAAGTATTCTTGAGAAGACTCGAGTCCTGTGGAATAATTCAGCAAACAATGTTATCCTGCTGGTACCTTCAACCGACAGCAAAATTCACTCAACGCTCGCTATGATTCGATGATGATCAACCGTGCAGGCCCAATCTGCGAAAGGTGTCGTTGTTTGATGTGGAGATGTCTACTTCGTAGAAGCAAAATTCAGACCGCAGGGGGCCACGCTGCATACACGGGAAGATCATCTCCGTGGCAGGGTTTACCCTATTTCGATACCCTGTCGGCCCTCAAGACCCTAATCACTAGTACCATCCCAGCAAGGCTCGCACTGGGAATCCTTTGATTCTTCGATTTTAGAACATCGGAAGACATCTAGCCTCAAAACGGGTCCCGCTTTCCTACTTACTAGTGGCCAGATCTTGAGCCAACAGCATACCGAGTATCCGTACCTGGACAAGAAGCAACGTCTTTCCAGGCTCGTCAACATGGATTCGTGCCTCGGCAGCCTGTCACATCTTCCCACTTCTGAGGGAGATATTTGAACAGTCAGCAGACTCAAGACGAATATCCCAACGGACTACAGCCTTGACAATCAAACCCTTGCTATGAGGACGGCCGTCCTTGCGGATGATTGGCAATCATGATCAAGCCCACGTCACGAACAGTCTCAAACAGTGTGCTATATCACATTGTTCTGGCAAGTACCTTCTGGTGGCAACTTGCAAGACTGCTTTAAGCGACATTGTCCGCTTTCTCGGCCTCGTTGCCACCTCACAGGCGCTTGTTTCATCTTCCAACCCCAATCCTGTCGTATGCTGAAGTATTCGTAGCCAGTCAGGCTTACAGGCATCCCAAGTGTCCACTATCAATATCTCCGATGTGGATCTATCGACAAATCCTTGTCCTCGAGCTTGTTTCCTTGACTACTCAAGTCAGTCTCCTCTCCTCCTTACGGAGTACTTCATGTATGTATGGAGTAGTTACGTGGTACTACTACATCTGTGTCGCAGGCACTTATCGAAATGATGCATGCAGAACGCTAAACGTATGATGCCAAGTGGGCAACCCTTATGCAACTTCTAGATAGTGGACTGCAAACGACGAGACGAGATCCAGATCCGGATAGTCCATATTCCTCTTTTGCGATTCGAGCCACTTCGCGGACCACCACGCCTTGATTCTGCCTTGGACCCTTGCTTATGGCCTGCAGATCCCCCAGTTTTGTTTGAGCGATGCTTCGGAGTGGACAAATGTCTAACAAGGTCCTCCCGTGGGATCCGCTGAACGTTGGCCTGTCCAAGAATTGGCCTAGATGATAGGTTATCCTGCCTCGCTTCATCATGTCCAGCTGATATCTTTGTGATGCCTGACTATCTCAACATCATTGTCTACCGTCAGCACCACGACAGTATCACGCTTTGGTGACCATGTATGCTTTGATAGCCGATCGCTTATGGACACTGAAAGTCCGTCATATTGATCTTCAGCCCTCCAACGAGTCTCGAAAACCACTGATACATCTACGACTTGCTAAAGTCTTTCAAGCTTTCGTGGGTATTTCGTCGTGGCTAAGAATCGACCTTTTGCCGACAGAGTCCTATTATCGAACTTGAGCCTCCCACCTAGCACTGGATGTGTATTCACTAGTTGGGCTGGTGGTAGGTTCGTCGACATAACAATTCGACACTTATTCGGCTGTTGATTAAAGGCTCAAGAACAATGTCGAACCTTACCTATACCACTGAATCATCGATCAACCCTACGATCGAAGATCTCATTTCGGCGAATCATAGCCCCTGGCTTTTGGGTTGGGCATATGCCATGCTTGTCCTGAGCTTGATATCTACATTCATCAAAACATCCTCACAGTATAAGATCACCCGTCGTCTTACGGTCAGCGAACTTTATATTATAACTTCAAGCGTGAGTCATTCAAAGCGAATCTCGATATTGCTACTGACAATCTCCGAAGTTTTTCGCAGGATTTCAAACAATCACTATAACGATAGCCAGCCATTATGGTTTGGGTCGGCACCAAATCTCATTATCACGGTCGGGCTTCGAATCTTTCGAAAAGGTAACATTGCGATGTAGCCATCTTGTCTCCTAAGATGTTGACAAGAAACAGGCTTATTACGCTAGCAATCTGATCATAATTCCAGCATTAGGTGCAGCGTCGGCTTCTGTTGTTCATCTGCTAATCGAGATCTCCCCAACCAAATCGCTACAGCGTCTTTCTTACGCTTTACTTGGGCTGACAACTGCCTGGGCTCTTGCTTCCGTGTTTGGTTTGGCATTGCAATGCACTCCTCCTAGGCCTTGGGAGGTGCAGAGCAGCAAGTGTGTGAATCAGCTTGGCCTTGTGATTGGAATTCATTCGGTCAATACTATGATCAACCTTTTCTTGATATCCACAGCCTTCATCGTGATGCAACAGGTGCAAATATCATCCCGGAAGCGATGGACGTTGAGAGGTTTGTTTGCATCGAGAATCAGGTATGTCACACAAGCCGCGTTTGTGCACCTGGAAACTATCATGACCAAGCTAACATCAATGAAAGTATTCTAGTTTTTACCATAGTCATCCTCTACTACATGCGAAACATATACCGGAGCGATAACCTCGATTTCACCTGGGAAGTTCTTATGCCGCAGGTATTCGTACAAATCATGCTCAACGCATCGATCATCATGGCATGCCTTCCCTCCCTGAAGCCAGTTTCGTATCATATCACGCCAGGGGTAGTCATTAGTCAACCATCAGAACAGGAGCTTACGACAACACCTTATGCCCGACCCTCGACTAGCGGATCCAAGACCGGTGTCAAAAACAGCCCTCTTCTTACACCAAGCTTCAACAACAGATCATCAATATCTACCAAGAGAAGCAATACGATGACCAGCAGAATGAGCACCAGCAGCAGGAAGTCCAAGAAATCTCGGCTCGAGAAGGAGAGGCAGAGTCAAGCCATCTTGGACATGGAGCGAGGGTACAATCGTCCTCGTGCTATCAAAGTCGAGAGCAAGATCGAGCACGCCCGGAGTGAGAGTAACCAGTGCCTGACTGACGATGTCATATTGCATTATATCGACTACAGGATCGAGTATGAGGATGTTTCAGATGATATAGATGCTCAATTAGATCGCATAGAGAGAGCCCATCCGGTGTCGAGGGGATGAACCTAACCTGTTACGATCAATTCTTTTGGACGCCTTTTGTTGGGCGTTTTTATTTTGCGCGATACCCCTACTGCAGGCAAGAACATATTTTTTTGATTTCCAGTGCATTCAAAGTCTTATGCATGGACGGCTGGCATCATTATTATACGATTGGAATTATTTAGAATTTGGCGTTGTTTTGTGAAACGGTTGGCTCTGCCACCTGAATATTAAATTCAAGATCTGAATACGTCGTCGTCCAATATGAATCTCACAACGTCGACCTCCTGCATTTCCAAGTAACATCCAGCCTTGCATTTAGACGAGAAGAAAAAGAATATCTCAATTTTCTTCTTTTCGCCTGGCCATTTCCTTGCCCTTCCATGAATGATCTATAGGGTGGCGAGAGGGCACGTGGGAGCACACTCGAACGTCCTTGGAAGGATTGAAAGTGAAGCCCCACAACGCCGAGCCTTTTTAATGGCGAATAGACCTCAGCCGTGCAGGATGAATATCTTGAGATCTACGTGTTTCAATTGAGTATCGTCTTTCTATATATAAAATAATTTCATCTCCCAGAGCCATTCGACAATAAAAGTGTCCAGCAAAAACAAGGAAAGACCAGGCAAAGTGCGGCAGGCAGCATGAAGTTCCAAACATTCATCGCCGCGACGACGGCAGCGGGATATTTGTCCGGCATGGCCGTGGCGCAAGAAGTAGAAAGCATTCCATCTCCGCCTCAACGACACTCACCGATCGCCTCACTCCTGCCCGGGGCCGAGGCGCTGACACTGGAGACGTGGCGGTCACAACTGGGGCTCGAAGAGCAACCGCTGCAGCCGGCAGAGCACTGGATCTACCTGTCGGGCCGGGAGACATGCAACGGCACGGAGAACGTATGCACGAGCTTCGACGATGCCATGGCCAAGGGCTACCACGTGCTGCGAGCGCAGGCGCACGACAAACAAAAGGCCACGCCGCCAGTGCACTTCTCGTACATCGACTGCGACCAGGAGCCGATCCTGTGCCACTCGTGGCTGCTAAAGCCGCCGGCGATCATGCACATCGACGTGGACGCGACGGCAGAGATCCCGATCCTGCTACGGCCGATGCGCATTGCGCCGTCGAACAAGACGGCTGAGGACCGGTACGCGGACACGACGCCGGCGTCGGCGCGCAAAGTCATCAGCCCCATCGTCAACGGCGTGCGGCCACCCTCGGACTTCCACGTCTGGGACGGCCTGATGAATCCGTTCACGGGCCATCTCGGGAAGTTGGGCTTAAATGTCCCCTGGGGCTGGTGGTCGCATCATTATGGCTGGGTCCAGCTGCCGATCTCGTGGCATGCCTTCTGCATGATTATTCTGGTTGTCTGTCGTGGCATGGTTTGGCAGTTGACGCCTAAGCAGAACCAGTCGGCTGCGGAAATGGTGATTAAGCCTGGGGTGTTGGGCTTTGATGGTGATAGTGTGTTGAACGGGGAGGCTGGGGAGGAAGAGGGGGATGAGGATGGGGATGGACAGGGAGGGGAGGTGAAGAAAGAGGATAAGAAGGATCAATAGTTGGTGCCTCTTGTGCTGGACTCTGGATGTTTGGTTGTTGTAGTGGTTGAGTCTGACATATATTCATGGAGACGGAGATTTCGTTGACTGGTTCGAGAACAGTTCAGGACTCAAAGGCTGGCTACACATATTGTATTGAATAGAACTACTATCTATATGCGTAATGCGGCAGAACAGCATTTGCGAGTCTAATAAGAAAAGGTGCAAGGGCGATTATTAGGCAAACGACCCGCAAACCTGTGGAGGATGGTTTAAAAGTCCTGTGAATAGAGGAATCTCCCATTTCTTCGCGTTAGCAATCTACCTGCTCACTACCCGGGGAGATGCGTGGTGTAACAAACGAAGCTACGAGGGCATTAATCAAAATTTACAAGGGCAAAGATCCAAACAGTTTGAAGAGTACACTAAGTATTTGAGTAAACGATTTTTTGGTAAAAAGAGATTCAATGTACAGTTCAGCTCCACGACGGACGCTTCACCTTCCCCTGCCGTCCTTCAAGAAACTCTAGGTACTCTTCGGCCTCTCTGTCAGGACGCGCAACATAGAAATATAGACTTGAGGGCCACTAGTTGCCGTGCGTTGCGTCACTGATTATCTATGTTGACAAGTTTGGGTTCCTAATCTATGACTTTTCGAGTTCTGCCAAGATCTTCTCACCCTTCGCTCTGGCACTCTCGAAATCACCGACCATGTAGAAGGCACCTTCGGGGAGATCGTCACCTTCACCGTTGATGATCTGCTGGAAAGACTTGATGGTGTCCTTGAGATCGACAAGCTTGCCCTCGATACCAGTGAAGACCTGAGCGACCGTGAAAGGCTGGCTCAAGAAACGTTGCAGTTTGCGAGCACGTTCGACTGTTAACTTATCGGCTTCAGACAGTTCGTCCATTCCCAAAATAGCGATGATATCCTGGAGAGACTTGTATTCTTGCAACATCTGTTGTACTCGGGATGCGGTATCGTAATGCTCTTGTCCAACGACTCGGGGATCCAACATACGGGATTTCGAGTCCAGAGGGTCGACGGCAGGGTAGATACCTAATTCTGAGATACCGCGAGACAACACAGTTGTGGCATCCAAATGGGCGAAGGTGGTGGCAGGTGCAGGATCAGTCAAATCATCAGCTGGCACGTAGACGGCCTGGACAGATGTGATGGATCCTTTTTGGGTGGTGGTGATACGTTCCTGCATGAGACCCATGTCGACGGCGAGAGTGGGCTGGTAACCGACGGCAGATGGGATACGACCTAGCAGTGCAGACACTTCGGAACCGGCTTGAGTAAATCGGAAGATGTTGTCAATAAAGAGGAGCACTGAAAATATGGTCAGTTAAAAGTCGCAGATTTTCATCAAGGCGACAGCGAGCTTACCATCCTGTCCTTCCTCGTCTCGGAAATACTCAGCCACCGTAAGCCTAGAGTAGAAGATAATAGTCAGTATAAGTAGAACAAAGTATTGCTAAAGTAAAAAATAGAAGTTTGATAGAGAAATCGAAAATTTGGTTGTGGCGGGCGGACTCCCGGAGTTCATCGAGTCGTAACAGGGTGAAGTACAGGTAGAAGAGGTGCAGTACAAGTCGAGGGAAATGTTCCAGAAGCAAAATGTTGAAGTCTTAAAGAAAAATCGAAAAATCGCTTGTGGTGGGTGGACTCCCGAATTTCATCGAGCCCAAACAAGGTGCGACAGAAGAGAGAATAAGCGACTTACCCAGTCAAAGCGACACGAGCACGGGCTCCAGGGGGTTCGTTCATTTGACCGAACACCAAGGCCACCTTGGATTCACCATCGAGCTGAATGACGGAAGTTTCCTGCATTTCGTGGTACAGATCGTTACCCTCACGAGTTCGCTCACCGACACCGGTGAAGACTGAGTAACCACCATGGGCTTTGGCGATGTTGTTCTGTGGTTTTGGTCAGCTGTTGAATGCTAGATTTTGTCTGCCAAAAACTCACGATAAGTTCCTGAATGAACACAGTCTTGCCAACACCAGCACCACCGAAGAGACCAATCTTTCCACCACGAGCATAAGGAGCCAGGAGATCCACGACCTTAATACCAGTGACCAGAACTTCGGCGCTGGTGGCCTGTTCAACGAATTCGGGAGCATCGGCGTGAATAGGAGCGAGCTTGGTAGCTTTGATGGGACCTCTCTCGTCGATGGGATCACCAGTGACATTCATGATACGGCCCAAGGTGCCAGGTCCGACAGGAATCTGAATGGGGAAGCCGGTATCTGTGGCTTTCCGGCCTCGAACAAGACCCTCGGTACCTAAAATTTGGTATAAGTATTTTCCATCATATAATGTGGTAAGCTCTTCATACCGTCCATGGCAATAGTACGCACGACATTTTCACCCAAATGTTGCTGTGATTGTTGTCAGTGTCCACTATTTTCAGGTAGATCGAAGCTCAAGAGCATACAGCAACTTCCAAGACCAGCTTTTGTCCGTTGTTCTCGGTCTCTAGGGCGTTAAGAATGGGAGGGAGTGTGTCGCTATCGAATTTAACTAGAATACTTGTCAGCGCGAGTTTTGGAAGTATTTTGAATGATGAAAAGGTGATTCGGAGCTTTGGAGAAGCTCCGTGTTGGAGCTATGGAGAATTTTCTTACCATCAACAACGGCACCAATGACCTGATGAATCTTTCCATCTTTGGCCGAGTCCGTCGAAGCCCATCTCTGAGCAATAGCTGGAGCAGCTTGTCTTCGTAGAGGCTCGAAAGCGCGTCGACTGATCGAAGGTCGAGCAAGGGCAGACCGGCCCAAGCTACGGGCGACGCCGCTGTTGGAATTGAGTCAGCACGAGCTTTCCAGATTGATCGAAGCTCGAGTGAATGAGCTGCCGGGGATACTCACCTCTTGAGCATGTTTGCAGATGACAAGAACGTTTAAAGGAATGGGTAGAGAGGAGAGTGGTTGTCGTTAGGAGCAAGAAGAAGAGAATGATGAGGATCCGAATTGAAGCTGTTACTCCCGAGCTAGCTATTCTTGGCATATTTGCTCCTTAGAAAAATATTCCATTGGTCTGACAACGGCTTTGCAAGCTTCCTCGACTCGATCCATGCCATGATTATCTAAGTCTCAACCACAGTAATCTGAAGCTATCGCATTCCAATAATCATTAGGGAGCTGTTGTCAGCTGGTTGAAGATACTCGTTGATCATATCGACTCCCAGTAACTGTCTTTATCATTTCTATGTTGCTTCTCCAGGTTCAATGCTGGGCACTCGATATTTGGTCAGACGGCTGCACCCAATTTGGCTAAGAGTCTCCATCTCCCATGGGCCGTAAGGAAATTCCCTCCCTGTGTCGTGAGCAGCCCGACTACTACGTGCAGTACGTAGCCAGCTTTATCCCTTATTCAGCAGCCTTGTGTAATCTTTGAGGACGACGGACGACAGAGCCATAACTAAACTTAGTAGTATTATTGAAGAGGGCGGACAACAGAGCCACAACTAGACTTGGTGGTATTGACAAAGACGGCGAACGATAGAGCAATAACTAGACATGGTAATATTATTGAAGAGGGCGGACGATAGAGTAACAGCTAGACTTAGTAGTATCGTTGAAGATAGGGGACGATAGAGTAATAACTAGATATAGTTGAAGACGGCGGACGATAGAGTAACAACTAGACTTAGTAGTATTATTAAGGACGGCGGACGCCGAGATAATAAATAGACTTCGTAGATCGTTGAAGATGGCGGACGACAGGGCGAGGAACAGCTTAGTGTAATCGTTGACGACGGCGGACGACGGGGCAGTATACAGAGTTAGTGATACGATTGAAGATGGCGGGCGACAGAGTAATGAATAGCTTGAGAGTCAGAGTTCACGAGTTCTGAAATGCTGAAAAAAACTTCGACTTTTTACTTTGGCAATACTTTGGCAATACTTTGTTCTACTTATACTGACTATTATCTTCTACTCTACTAAGGCACATGGGCTGTCCGCGGTTGCCGAATCATGCGATGGGTTTCCGAAAAATATTAAAGTAGGAAGATGCCTGTTTGGAGCTATCTTTTTGTTTGGGGTTCTATGTACATCTTTTACGGACGCGGTGGTGCGTATCAAAAAAAAGGAGAAAACTGGTTTGGAAAAGTGATTTTGCATTCACAAAATTGAGACCCTTCTTTGTTGGCGATAATAGTGACAGTACAGCATAACTGATTGGCTTAGCGACTCGATTGACCTGTACAGTGTTGGAGTATCTATTCTTCTGCCTCCAGGCTGATGCCTTGAGATTTGGCCGACTTGCTCTGAACGTGGCCCTTACCCTGGTATTGTTCACTGCTGATACCGTAGATGGGATTGCTGTTCTCGGACTGTAATGCGATTGTCAGTATATTGAACCATGAAATCACCACCCTCTTCGTGGGTGGGAATATTCGTACCTTGAGATATTCGTTCGTCGCCTCCTGCCACTCCTTGGTCATTGTTCTTGGGGGTGGTCGTGCAAAGGAGTGAAGGATGAAGAATAATGCCACTGAAATGCCGACACCACCTGCGGTATATAAGAAAACCTTGGTCCATTCTCCTGGAGGTGCTTCCGCACGAGGGCCGTGGGGACCAAAGGCAATCCACCAAGCTATGCACATAGTCAGCCAAACCATCCGTATTCACTCTTTCGCCATAGCTTCGATCCAAGGCAAACAATCCAAGCTTCCGTCATGTGGTCTGATAGCCTCCAGACGCGCTTCTTGTCAAGGGTTGGGTTCGTACCTGCTTTCTTCTCTTGCAAAGTCATTTCATTCCAGTCGACCTTCATACGATCCCTCAATTGCATCCACAGATCGGCCTGCTCCTGAGGAGGCATTGCTTCCCATCTTTTCTCTATGCCGGCCAAGGTCGGGTTGGAGATGGCGTGAGCGGATCGGGATTGGGATTGACTGGTAATGGGAGCTTGGTGAATGGCGGTGAAAGTTGGAGCGAGGGAACGCGCAGAAGATTGGAAGCTTCGAATGGTCGAGGAGGTGACTCGTGTGCAGACCTTTGAGGTACTCGACGAGGTGCGAGCAACACGGGGTAAGGAGTGGAGAAGCATGGTTGCTGAAAGGGTTGTAGTTGTGCTCAATGCATACGAGTGTCAACCAGAGAGAATACCAGCGAAGCCTGAAGCTCCGAGGCCAGTATTGTAGGGGTATTGACTGGTGATTGAGCTCGAATGGGCGAAGGGGAGTGGTAAATGGGTGGTGTTGAGTGGAAGTCGGTTGACGAGAACCATGACCTGAGAATCGAGATAGCTCCAGTCTTGGCATTCTGCAAAATTGGCCTGTAACGTCACACCACTCACACCACCTTCGAAGAGATACATCTAGCATACACACCTTGAATTGACGCACCTGCTATTGGAGCGGCATTTATCCTGGATTTAGACAGAGACTCATAGAGCACTCTATATTACAACATACGACAAGCCCTGACCTGTTACCTACCCAACATTGTGAGCAATACTGTAGCCCACCTGTTCGACATGTATCAAACCCGTTTAAATTACGCCGCGTAAAAATCGTGTCGATCATGCGTGTCTGAAGTTCCAAGGCACCTTTCAGCCTTGACCTTTTTTAACGCCGGATGTCAGAAGGTATTCTACGATTCAGGAATGATGGTCGACTTCCTCAGAATCACTCGAAGAACGTCGTGGATGGTGTGTGACAATGGTAATTGCATGTATAGTATACTTGGTTTGACAAAAAGGAGGCATGCTTGATTTCTCTCGAGACCAATCGTCTCATAGAACTCAATTCTTCATTTCTCAGAGTCTATCATTGTCGTCGTTGCAGTTTCAAATACCGGATTCTCTCGAATAGTGCATCATTGATCCTCAGATTCCGCTTGCAGCAAAACACTCATCGTCGCTTGGCTGCCACTTGGTTCGTTCGTGTCAAGAGGCCTTATCATTTGGCAATTCGTCCAATTCTTTTGATGTCGGTCGGTGGCGGGCGGTAGATTTAGATCGTTCCCTTGCCCTTGCTTGCTTCCTTGAGCAAGTCGGCCCATTCCAACTCACCCGGGTCGTTGGCTTGCCAGTTCATGGCGATTCCGTTGAGGGCGTTCTTCAGAGTCTCACGGGAGCTCGCGTAGACCATGCGAGACTGAAACCGTTAGCAGCAAGACTCACCCACGAGAAATAGTCTCCATTACCTTGACGCCTGTCGCATCTTGATTGATGTATGTGATGAATGCAATCTTGGATCTGTACAGTCTCAGTTGCTGACATGCAAATAAAAGGCATGGAGCCATGCATGTTCTACACACCTCTTGCCCTCGCCACCCTCGAGCTCAAATTCGACGTCGTAGACGGCATAAGATGGTCTGTCCTTGCCGGTCTTTTCCTTTTTCGCAATGAGCTTCTCTCTGAAAGCGTCGTAGTCTTGTTCTGTGCCCGTCTCATCTACCACGATTTCCTTCTGGTCATCGGAGATCTTGTAGATGATGTATTTCGGACCGCCTCGGCCGAGTTTGAGTTCATTGAAAGCCGAAACGCATTCCGGGTTAACGGAAAGTCTAGAGGTCGATTGGGAATTAGCCCGACGTGCGCATACGAGGTGCTGATCGAACGGTTGATGAATGCGCGCGGAACATACCCAGAGACAGGCTAGACGTTGGTCAGTCTACACTCGGAGCACTGTGGAATGAACTGCTTACCATAGCTGTAGATGTTCACAGCGAGATAGGGTGGGGAGTGAAGTGTGACTGGAGTTGTGGTCAGTTCTGTACTGGAAGAAGAGAGGGCGGCTGGTGGAATGTGGGATGCGGGCAGAAGACCATGAGGGATAAATATGGGAGTGAAACTTCAGGCATCGCTATTCCAAGGCTTGAAAGGTGGAAGATTACGTACCTTTGCTGTATAGTATAACGAAGGAGGTAGACGATGGATCAAGGAGCAAGGAGTTGAAAGTTATGGAGGCAGCTGGATAACAAAGTGCAAAGATGGTGGGAGGATTGAGTGAGTGATTGATTGCGCAGCCAGGATGGTGGGGTCCAGGTTCAGATGTCAGAGCCTAAAGTCAAAGGCCACACCGTCTGCCTTTTGTTAGCATTTATTATGGTTCGAGGTCTGTCACTGCCACAGTGGCGTCGCCGGCAGTAATAATAATGCCACAGGCAGCCAGCCAGCCCTTTCCAGGTGGGCTTGAACGGCTTCGGGCTCCGGCCCGCCTAGTATTGAGCCTGCAGGCTGCAGGTTTGGCAGGAGCAGCTGTTGGCGGGGTGATGGCTCCTTGTTCGAGGGTCTCCAAGCCCTAAAATCAGGGAATATCTCTCCGCACCTTATTTCAAGTGCAGAGGGGCCTACTACCAGGCTGTCCTCTATTTGAGCCCCCATAGCCACAGAGTGCCTCTGTGGTGCTGGTACTGGACAACAAGTCATGTTCGCTGATGGAGATTATCTACCGCTACAGGTGACTGTTTGTATTCTGAAAATCAAGCGGCTCCTCTATAAACACTCCAGGTGGTGATCAAACTCTGGACGCAAACAGGCAAGGCTTTGCTCTTACAACATTCAGCCGCTTGTGGGTTGATCTTGAGATTATCAACCATCAGGATCACGGTGGATGATCAGCCGCGTAACAAGCTGGTGATCAAACGGTAGGCCAACGTTCTGATATGATATTGACATCTGTTGAAATCTGGCTCAATCACGCCACGCACAGAGAGACCATCCTGTTGTCTGAAGGTGAGCTCTCTGTCCAGCAGCAAGACCGTAGTTCACGTACCCAACAGTTCTTCTCTCACTCAAGCCATTTCTACTTAACCCATCCTCTCCCAGAACAGTTTCTTTTCTTATACTTCTTTCCTGAACTACTCTTTCAAAATACTTCCTCTATCACTAGGCATCATCATGGCTGCTCCACAGGGCGTCTGGAACGAACACACCGAGAAAGCGCTCCTCATCGCCATGATGGAGTGTGAAGAGACTACTCTCAGTGCAAAGTATGATGCAGCTGCGGCCAGACTTGGTCAAGGTTTCAATGCCAATCAGATTCGGTAAGCAGTTGATGCCAAGTAGGCCTTTCTTCAAGACATACCATCTCATCTCATCTCATTGTGCGCTTTGCCCTACTGCCCTTTGATACACTGCGCTCTACAGAACAACAGGCACACCTTAAGACTTGCCCGTGCAAACTATCTTGTTGTTCTTCCATGCTCCTTCTCCTTCTCTTTTGGTCAAACTCTACATCCCCCTTCATCCAGTTACAACCCCGTTGGTCTTCTTTCCCAATTCACCAAATTCACCAAATTCACCATGAGTCCCTGGAATGATGCCACAGAGCGCAAGCTGCTCTTGTGCATAATCGATACCGACAAGACACCCAACTGGACTGTCGTCGCTGGGTTGATGGGTGATGGCATCAGTGGTGACGCATGCCGGTGAGTGTGCCAGATCACATGCCTATTGAGCGTTATTTCCGGAACAATCTGTATTCAAGTTCTCTATCCTTCTTCTGACTGCCTCCCTGCCTCACATTTTCTTCACTTTTCTTTTACACTTCCCATCCAATTTTATATTCCACTTCTGTCACATCACTTCCTCTCCTTGGACAACTCTTCCTTCTTCCACAATTCTTCCCCCCTCCAAGTCTCTGCACATTACCTGTTGTCACCAAATTTCTTCCCCATCTTCTCATCTACCCGTCATCATGCCTTTCAAATGGGATGCCATGGCTGAGCGAAACCTCCTTCTCCATGTCATCGGTGAGATGAATGGTCCAGGCGCAGCGATCTGGGAGGGAGTCGCTGCCAAGCTTGGCGGAGGCCTCAATGGCAATGCCTGCAGGTACTACAGCTTGCTACCTCTCGGACCCTCTCGCGGATCATTTACTTTTTGGCAAACATGTTGTGGCGATATACTGACTTTCAATAACAGCCAGAAATTCTACAAGTTGAAGAAAGAATCAGAGAAGCTTCTCAGTGGTGATGGTGCCGACACCCCTGCTCCAGCTAAACCCGCTGCTACGCCACGCAAACCTCGTGCACCCAAACTCAATGAAGATGGTACTCCAGTTAAGGCAACCTCCCGCTCTCGAAAGAAGAAAGCAGCTCCAAACGATGACGGCGCTTCTGAATCTCTTTCAAAGAAGGTCAAAGTCGAGGGTCAAGAGACCGATGGAGACGATGCTGATGCTGCAACTGAGGCAAATGGTGCTTCTACTGGCGATGTCAAGACCGAAGACGGCTAGGTATGTGCTCAACCTATCATGGCTGATTCCAAGGACTGACCCTCTCTAGATACACTACATAATCTCAACTACGACTCTGTCCTCGTGTTGACAGTTGTTATTGACGGCATTGAAATTCGTCTAGTCAAAGTGGCGGACAGACTGGGAACTCAATCTTGGTGAAGGCATGGGCACAGGATGACTCAGGAGGGTCTCATTCGGCTTGGATTTTCCATCAGTGGATGAGGTCAGACAGGCAGGTACATGCTCATGTAGAGCATCAGTCATCAAATACAGCATTGTGGGCTATGAGCTGAGACAGGAGAAACCATCAATTCATTCAATCCATTGAGATCAAACTTCAAGTTCTTCTCTCAACTCCAACTTGACTTGTTCCCATCGATCCTTTCTTGCCACCATTGAATGCCCTTCTAGCCACAGAGTTGCACCACATGTAAAGCACTGAATTCAGAGATAAACCCTCCACGTGGCAGTAACCGAGGCCGATGGTCCAGATCCACTACAAACATCCATAGACCTCGAAGTATTGATCGGTCCTGAACAACATGTACACAAAAAGCCGCCATTTCACCCCTGAGGCCAGCCAGACATCCACTGGAAACCAAACCCATGGACGACATTCGACCTTCTCTTCAACCAGTTTCTTTCCAAGCGCATCCACGTGGCGTGACGCATCCAGCCCTGCGTCCCTTGAGCAGTCTAACCAGCACGCACAGATGAATGAAATCATGACAAGAAAGTCAAAATTTGATGCGCTGCTCTGATAGCGGTTTTCTATGCGATATACACGACGTACTGCACACTACACAACACCAACCGCTATGGAAATGTTTTGAGTATCCCTTTCTTTTACCTTTCTTTTACGGCTCGACCTTGGGCCTGGGAACTTTGGTTAACGGGGAAGATTCGTTGTTGGTCTATTTCTCTGGTTAACTGTGACGGATAGTGCAGCTCGACGCCAGGACGGGTTTGTTTTTCATGCTGCTGATGTGCTCCGCTCGATGGGCTGTAGAAGTGTATGGGTGATCCGTCTTATCCTTACCGCCAAAGCTTCCATCAGTGCCATATGGCAAGACAAGCCATCAGCGTCTGCCATCGTCCCAACAAGGTAGCATGTTACAGTGACTGATAGCTTGCTGCAGTGCCGTTGTCCTACTCGTCCTTAGGTACCATCAGCGTTTTGTGCAAGTAAGACCGACTTTCAATGTCGTTACTGAAGACGTTTGCTAGAAAGACAACGAAAGAAGAAGGAGTCAGGACTTTGACTGACATCAATGGTAATGGTAATGTCGCCAAGCTATCATACATCGATCATCCAACCATGTTGAATACCGCTTGTCCTTTCACACCACGCCTGCCTTATCGTACTAACTTTGTACATGCCGACCAACACCCCCGGAACACCTTTGCCAATCGAATTGTGCTGGAAGAACGTCTGATCTATCTCACATGTAACCCTGAAAGGAAACACTTGGCAAGACATAATCATGCAGACTCGACTCCGTACTCAGCATCATCTCCTACTCCGCCGAAGTCTTTTTCAGCATCGTCTTTAAACCCATCGTCTTCGGAATAGCCAGAGTTATCGATGACCTTCGTAGTCTTGCGGCTTCGACGCGATGGTAGGACTCGCTTACTGGGCGTCACAATATTATCATCCGAGTCGGTGGTGGTTGCTCCCTCAGCTTCGTCTTCTGGATCTGATGACCATTTTCTCTTTTTGGCAGAAACACTCTTGCCTTTGTTTCCAGCGTTGGCTGAGCGCTTGCTACCACTTCCTGACGCCGACTTGGACTTTGTGGAATCAAGCTTGACCTTGGAGATTGGTGTTGTGAGAACCAAAGAGCCTTTATCGTCCTCGCCTTCAGACTTCTTGATGGCTTCGGCTTCGGCTTCGGCTTTTGGTTGGCCAGATTTGATGCCGGCTTTCGCTTCAGCAACTCGAATGATGGCTCGGTAATGTTCTCTGATACTCCTTGCTGACGGTGCGGGTCCATCGCCAACTAGGATGATGTAAGTCTTTCTTGTGATGGCAACAGGTTCTGAATCAAGATTTGGGACTTACGCCATTGTTCAACAACCTTGTCTCCGTTGATTACTGGACTTCCAAGAGTCAGAAGCACAGTTTCGAGTAGCTAATATATATCAGTCGATGTTCTTGAAGTGGACTGGCAGGGTAGAAAGGACTCACCACAAGCTTTTCGTCACTGTCCCAGACTCGTGTCTTTGTCATCTCGGAACACTGTGTCGTCTGATAGACGAATCAAGAAACTAAGAGACCACTAAGACTGACAAGCTAATATGACAAATACTGTTTAGTATGAACAGTTCAAGGGACAAGGAAAAAGAAGTGTTGAAGAGAATTTACTGGAGAGAAGGGAAGTAAGTAAGACGGAGGCAAAGTGTAGAATAAATAGGCAACAGATCCAATGATTCACATGCAGCGACTGCCGAGACTCTCACATGGGCGACATGGTTCTCTCACTCATACTTCACTCGGCGGCGACAAGAACGCCTTGTCCTCACCGCGCGCTGGCAAAGGCTGCTCGAGTACAAGGCAGGAATGGAATCTCGCATGATGAACACATTAAGAGTGTACTCTTTGCTGAAGTTGAGGCTAGCTATAATTCTCTCGATGGGTATTTCTTAGTACTTGGGTATACATTACAATAGATTTAACTTAGAGCTAAGAGTGAAGGTGAATAGGAGGAGTACAGGATAGGACGTTAAAAAGGGGCTTGAAAACAACCGGAGTTTCTCCGATAGCCTTGCCTGCTAAATACCTACAATCCTGCTGGACGTCCGATCACAGATGAAGGTAGCCACAGTCATGTCTGTGTAAAGAGGCTAAGGAGATGACCACACAGCTGTGGAGGGAGATTTATGAAGTCACCGAAGACCAATCTGTGGGCGTCTCGGGCCATCAACGTGGTCAAGGAATCTAGGTTTCTTGCTTTATTCCAAAAACCGCAGCAGCGAATGTCCTTAAGGTCACCACACTTACGTATTTCACTCAGCCCAGCTTGAGGGCGATCAAGTACTTCCAGCCACTGTATTTTCCAGTAGAGAGGACATTTCAGAGCCTCACATTTGTTTCTTCAGCTCCATTAGTATATAATACGCCCATTTGGTATCAGCTCCACCGTCTTGGAGAGATTCTCTGCATATAACTCAATCATCTAGACATCGTTCCTGACACATGAAAATCCAGAGGCTTCATCTCAAATATGAAACAAATGGCAATCTATTTGATTGTGACCCCAAACCCAAGCATTCAAAGGCGCGCCTGTCTCCTTGCTTGCAAGAACTTGTATACATAGAATGCTGCACCCGCTGTAGCAAATGTTCGGTAAATCAAGAAAACTGCAATTGCGACATTGACCTTCTCGTAGTATCCAGCTAGCATCTTTCCCATTGCATGCTTGGGATTTGGACCAACACCAAGCCCACCAATACCGACGCGATGTTTGTCTAGTGATTCGCGACGTGCTAGCTTTATAGGTTCCGCCTCGGACACGGTGGGTACAGTCTCGTCGGGTACGACAGGAATCGCTTCTGTTGTCGCGTCGACGGCTGTATGGTTCGCCCAGGAGCCGGACGAGAATGTCTCGGCTGTGTTATGACGCAGATTTCGTGTAAATATATATACAAGGAAGCGAAGGTCGGGAACCGTAAAGGTGGGATATTTCCAGAGTCTGACCGCATTATATGGTGGCAGCTGATCCAGGAAGTCAGATAGCACTCCTAGAGTGAGACCCCAAAGGAGGATCGGTTGTTGGAAAGCCAAGGACTTGGATGACTCGGGAACACCATAGGGTGCCTGGGCCCAGCCAGAGACCGTGCCGAAATTGTCACCACCCTCAGTCGGGATAAAGCCCGGAATAGAGGAGGCATAGACCGATTCAGAGGGCACAAGACTCACGGCACTGAACATCATCTTGCCCATCATGGCGCGCAGGACTTTGTGGATGACCGGACCGACATGCTTGGCCATGCGACTTGATATATCTACAAACTCTCTTGTGCGAAGAGTGGTGGAGAGCAGTCCTCGCAGTGGTACCCAGTGGACCGCCGCAACTTCAGTCGGCTGCGGCTGAAGAGCCGGTACTGTCTTCCCAGTCAGGAGGAAGACGTATGGGCACAACACCATAAGCGTGTCTCTTCCCCAGGTTGTTGTGACCAATCGTTCTGGTAAATTGCCTGCGCGAAGGCAATGCGCTGTGTCTAGGTCAAGCCCTATCTCTTCCCTGGTCTCTCGCACTGCAGCGGCAAGGTCATCTGCATCTTCAGGGTCACGCTTGCCTCCAGGCAGGGCAGTGTGACCAGACCATCTATCACCAGCACGGCCAGCGCGCTTGATGAAGAGTAGTTCGGGGTCCCCTTCTTGAACCCATTCTTGAGAGAAGAATTCTTCGATAGAAGAAGGTGGTGAGGGCGGCTCGCTTATGTCTACAACCGAGCCATTGGTAGGAAGAACTGGTTTGAAGGCAGGACGGATTCGGATAATGGCGGCGACACTGGCACGCTTCCTGCAGCCGTCTGGGGTGGGCACGTGGGGATAGGGATTCTCACTCAGATGGGTTAGTAGTGATTGTAGAGGCTTTATAATGGCTCTGGACTCGTCTGACATGATTGGAAGTTAGACTGAGTCACACTTGAAGGTTCGCAACTCAAGTGGTAAGGATGGTGAGTCAGTTTGAACGGCTATAAAATAATTTATACCTTGCAATGCCGAGGCTGCGGGAGGCTGCAGAAGTTGGGGAAACAAAAGACAAGGCTCCGAAGAATACCAAGGCAGGTGACACTGAACAGGAACAATAGATAATCCGTGGGATTTAGTGGCCGAGGTTTAGCCAAAGCACGAGGGACAAATGGCAGGCATGATTGGTTGCTGGGCTGGTAAACCACCAATGCTTCCCCTCCAACCTGCGAATGCTTTTTGTTTTACACATCAAGTACCGGAGCTTGACTTTTTTTTCGTTATGCTGTATTTGGTTCTTTACATGACTTGAAGCTCACTAAATCACCTTCCACTACGACCTCTATCTCTACCTCTCTTCCGTCAACATGCGTTTCGGCAAGACCCTCTCCGATTCTATTTACCCGCCATGGAAAGACAAATATCTCCAATATGACAAGATAAAGAAGTTGTTGCGTGAAGATGAAACTTCTCCACAAGGTCGTGGAGGTGAAAGTGGCTGGACCGAGCAAGACGAGGAGAATTTCGTCCATGAACTCACCGTCACTCAGTTAGAAAAGGTTCATCAACACCAGGTCACGACTTTCAATGCCCTTAGAGATCGAGCTGCTGCTTGTGAGGCCAAGCTCCCAAACCAGGAGGCCGAAGACGCAGGGAAATCCGAGGATGACCTAAAGGACATTGCGAAAGAAACCCTGAAAGAACTAGATAGCATATCGAAAGAACTCAATGAGCTTAGAAAGTTTAGCCGTGTCAACTATACTGGCTTTCTTAAGGCTGCTAAGAAGCATGATAGGAGGAGAGGTCTCAAGTACAGAGTGCGACCCATTCTCCAGGTTCGGTTGGCTCAGACTCCTTTCAATCAGGAAGATTATTCTCCCCTCCTCTTTCGACTTTCCGCAATGTATTCCTGGGCGCGTCAAAAGCTTGGTGAAGAGGATGCAGATACCACGGATCCTGCTACAGATGCCCGATCGAAAGACACTTACAAAGCATACAAGTATTGGGTGCATGTCGACAATCTCTTGGAAGTCAAGACCTACATTCTCCGCCGATTACCGGTTCTCGTTTACAACCCTCAATCAATGAAGATTGTGGACTCAGCTCAAAAGGACCCAACTTTGACATCGATTTACTTCGACAATGATAAGTTCGACCTATATCAAGGCAAAGTGGACAAAGGCACTGCGGGAGATTCCGTTCGGTTAAGATGGACTGGTCAACTTGGTGATAAGCCTGAGATCGTGCTAGAGAAGAAGACGGTCGGTGAGGAGAGCGAGAGCAGAGATATTCGCTTAACTATCAAGGAGAAATATGTCGAGTCTTTCCTAAAAGGCGAATACAAACTGGAAAAACAGATTCAGAAGTTGGAAGACAGGCTTGGATCCGATGCTGAGGAAGTCAAGACATTTAAAGCCAATGTGGAAGAGATCCAATCTTTCATCAAAGACAAGGGGTTGGAACCAGTTCTTCGCGCAAGCTATACTCGAACCGCGTTCCAGATACCTGGTGACGATCGAATCAGAGTCTCTTTAGACACTGATCTCGCATTCATTCGTGAAGATGCCTTTGATTCAGATCGCCCTTGTCGTGATCCAGAGGATTGGCACAGGTCGGATATTGACAAGGAACAACTTGAGTATCCCTTTACATCTATCAAGAAAGGAGAGATCAGTCGCTTCCAGCACGCTGTATTGGAGATCAAGGTCAAGGAATCCAAGTTTACACGGAACAATACTTGGCTGCAGGATCTCATGAACTCTCATCTGGTTAAAGAGGAGAAGAAGTTCTCCAAATTCGTTCATGGAGTTGCACTACTCTTCGAGGACTATGTCAACAGCTTCCCTTTCTGGCTCAGTGACCTTGAGACTGATATCCGGAGAGATCCGGTCACTGCATTCAAAGAAGAACAGGTTCGCGAGGCCAAACAGGCCGAAGATGAAATGGCAGTAGGAAGTTTCTTGGGAACCTCCAAGTTCTCTTCCTCCATGAAAGGCAAAGCTGGTTCACCGGCGAAGGCACTGGAGCGTAGAATATCCGGCAACTTCTCACAATCTGTGCAATCACCTGCAAGACCGAAACCAGCCGACCAATTACAAAGTACCGCCGAGGAACCCGACTCAGACGATGATGGACTCCAAAGTGGCAATCAAGTTGACACCCAGGAATCTGGACGAGGTTTGCGATCATATCTACCTGCCTTCTCGAATTCTCGTTATGCTCGTCGACGTCGACAAGGTACTGCGTGGGAAGATGCACCTCTCCCTCCTGGCGTGAAGGATCCTGGTAACTGGATCAAAGACCAAGGCACACTCAAAGTGGAAGCCAAAGTCTGGCTTGCAAACCAGCGCACGTTTGTGAAATGGCAGCACATTTCTGTTCTTCTGGCCACGCTTTCACTCGGATTGTACAATGCTGCTGGCGTTGATAATAACATCGCTCGAATTCTGTCACTAGTCTACACGGCATTTGCGGTCTTTGCAGGTATATGGGGATGGGGAATCTACCTATGGCGAAGCAAGCTGATCACCGAGCGAAGCGGCAAAGACTTCGACAATGCAATCGGACCGTTCGTGGTTTCTGTTGGGTTGGCTTGTGCTTTGATCTTGAATTTTGCTTTCAAGTACAATGCTGCGATAGCCGATCATGGACACACGGGCAATTCAACGGTGCTGGGATCTATGGGAAGGCTGACGCCCACTGATATTGCCCAAGATATGTTTGTACCGGAACTGTGAATCTGATCATCGAGTATTGACTTGACGGCACGACAATGGGTATTGGTAGTCGTAGCAAATTAGCGGAGGCAGGGGGTACTGATGTTATCTAATCACAGCTAAGTACTGGTCATTATTGACTACCAGTCCTATCTCAGGACTAGATTGTGCATCTATATCTAATAGCATTGAAAAAGAAACTCTAGATCTTTCAATATGCCTAGTTCTACGTGTCAATATTCTATGCGTAATGGCGTTTATCTGGTATTACGAAACATTTCCATTGAGTTCAACACACTGGCTGTCATATAGTTCGTATCAGAGGATAATAATATGCCGCGCGAATTTTCCATCGCTTGTCTTGTCATGAAGACGTATTATCATAAGGTCCGTTGTGCTCAAAGTGCTGAGGTGATTCACTGGTGACTTGTCAGCGTCAGACCGGACCCAGGTATATGTCGATGCTATGATTCAAGCTGGTTGGACAGGCCGAATTCAGCTTACTGCGCATCGGGCACATAGTGGTGCGGTGGTCCTTTGAATGACGAGATGCCACACAAATTCGTGATGCCGTAATTTCCGCGTGATTCGCTGCTCCCACTTAGACGAGGTAGGCATGCACCTGAAGATTGTCGTGTTCTTGGGTGGCCATTTTCAGGGATGCAGTGAGATGTCGAGGATTCATCGTCTTGAAAACCCCGGCGTGCGGAAGTGCTTTTTAGCCTGGCAAAGCTGGGCACCGAGATTGTGTCTCATTTGTCCGTACCAATGCCAGTTTTGCCGGATATGTTCAGCCACAGCATATACAGTCAGTGATGATGCAATGCTCGATCATCGCGGAGTGACAAACAAATGTACTTGACATGTCAAGCTCATCTTCCACGTCCGCGTCCACCACCAGCCCCACCAAACATATTGCCCATTTGGCTCATCATAGCATTCATGTCCATGCCTCCCATATTTGGCATACCGCCGCCACCCATACCACCACCCATCATTTCCAACATCTTGCCCATATCTCCGCCCATGCCGCCTCTGCCCGCACCACCCAAAGCAGCCATCCGTTTCTGCATCGCCGCGAGCTGTTGTTGCCGGTTGCCGCCTCCAAGCATATTCTGAGCCCGTTGCATGTTCTTTTTGTTCTGACCCATGTTTTTCGCCAGGCCCGACATGACTTTGTGCTGAGTGAGGAGCTCTTCGACTTCGCGGACGGAGGTTCCTGAGCCACATGCTATCCGCGTCATCCTCGAGGGCTCTGAGAGGAAGATTTTGCCGTCTGAATCAAGCTCTTTAGTCGTCATGCTGTCGAAGATGTACACCATTCTCTTCAGCTTTTGGGTGCCGTCTTCGTCTGACATGCCTGCCATCATGTTTCCTAAGGCTGGGATCATGCCTGCCACTTTGGACAGAGGACCCATTTTCATGATGTTGGTGATCTGTTCTTTCATATCTCTGACTGTGAAGATACCTTCCGCTAAATGTTTCTGGGTTTCCTTCATACCAGCAGAATCTCTGGTAACCGATTGGATATGTTCGATCAAGCCCGACATGTCACCATAGCCCAAGAGTTTTGAGATGAATGGCTTGGGGGCAAATCTTTCCAGGTCCATCATATGCTCGCCTGTACCAAGGAAAATGATTGGAGTGTGCGTGGCAGCAACAGCTGATATGGCACCACCACCTGCCGCTCCACCGTCAGTCTTGGTAATGATGATGGCACCGAAGTCGGCAGTGGATTTGAAAGCAGCAGACTGAGCCTCAGCGGCTTGACCTATTGTTCCGTCCAGAACCATAATGGTTTGGTCGGGCTTAATGGCATTCTGTACCTGAACCATTTCTGTGAACAGATCTTCTTCTTGCTTGTGTCGCCCGGATGTATCAACAATAATGATCTCGAATTTCTCCTTCTTGAACCTCGCCACGCCTTCGGCGGCGACAACCGAAGGATCAGTTTGCGTTAGGGAGCCATAGTAAGGGATCTTAGCCTTTGTAGCGTTCTGCTTTAATTGATCGTAGGCACCTGCTCGAAAAGTATCGGCACAGACAAGGCATGCTTTGAATCCGCGCTGGGCATAATATCTGGCCAACTTGGTACACGAAGTCGTCTTTCCCGCACCCTGTAGACCCACAAACATGATAACATTCGACTTTCCCTTCTTGGGCTTGTATGGTTCGGCATGAGGATCGACCAACTGCACCAAATGATCGAACACAGCTTGCTGAATTAATCGTTTCTTTGCGTTTGAACTGGTGTGGGCAGGGAGGTCCTTGAAATTGACGGCACTTTGTATTGATTTTCTTAAAGTCTTAACCAGCCGTACATTGACATCTGCTGATAATAGTGCAGAGCATATTTCTTTGATCATGGAATCGAAGGCTTTCTCATCGAGATTGGGTTCGCGGTTGAGGTTGGAGACAGCGGCATTGATCCGCCGCCCCAGATCGGAAAGAACCATCGTGTGAAAGTTCTTCTGGTGCGACTATAGAGAGTGGCTTTCGTCTAGAAAACGAGACAGGGTCTTGTAAGGATGGAGGCGAATGTACTAGGTAGTCTCGACAGATGGCCCGTTGATGATTGTCGCTGCAGTACGAAGTGAACATGAATGTGGGGGAATTGGAGCCACGATTTATCCGAGGTTGTGCCGATTGCAGTCTAGAATAATTTCTTCCCAATTTTTGACCGACATGCGAGGGACCATTCAAGTCAAAACCACGCTTTCTACCCACGAAATCCCTGTGTATTCAATTCTCCAGATATGGCTCCTCTATCACAGAAGAAAAGAAAGTTGCAGGATGGTATGCGAGGCAAGACAGAACGACCCAAGAAAAGATTTCGCAAACAGAAAGCATATCACAGTTCTTCGGAGGACGAGTCCGACGGTCCAGAGGATGGGTTCACAGCGGTCAACCTGGATGATTCAGGTGACGAGGCACCGCAGAAGCCTCTATCCAAAAAGCCACAACGATCAGCCAATACGAGCCGGTCGGAAAAGCAACCGGTAGCAAACGATGAAGAAGAGGCCGAGGATGAGGATCCGGGCTCTGGTTCAGAGGCAGAAGACAATGAAGAAGGAAACGCAGAGGAGGAAGGCGATGACGAAGAAGAAGATCCAGAAGAAGACCCCAGCACAAATAGACGCAAAACCACGACGAAACGCAACGACCCGGAAGCCTTCTCAACATCCATCGCCAAAATTCTCTCCACAAAACTCTCCCAATCCGCACGCAAAGACCCCATGCTCTCACGGAGTCGCGACGCCGTCGAAGCCAGTACATCACTCGCCAACGAGAAACTCGAGCGGAAAGCCAAAGCCAAACTCCGCGCCGAGAAGAGGGAAGAACTGGAGCGAGGACGCATCAAGGACGTTCTCGGTCTCAGCTCAGGTCAAGCGGGTGAGGTTGCTGAGGAGGAGAAGCGGTTACGAAAAGTTGCGCAGAGGGGCGTGGTCAAGTTGTTCAATGCCGTAAGAGCTGCACAGGTGCAGGGCGAACAGGCCGCAAAGGAAGAGCGGAGGAAAGGCACGATCGGAGTGGAACATCGGCAGGAGAAGGTCAATGAGATGAGTAAACAGGGGTTTTTAGATTTGATCAGTGGCGGGAGTAAGGCGAGCTCTACGCCAGTATAGTACTCGTATATGGGTATTTCTAGTTTTGGAGTGACGAATATCTACCGCGAGGCGAATGCGGCTTTCCTATGGCTGCCATCATCTAAACCTTTCGATGAGCATGAGCCCCGATCCCCTGGCCACGCACGATAATAGTACAAGATCCATGAATTCCTAGTGGTTCCCCAACCACAGCCAACCATTGCCGGTGGGCGTTATATATACAGTTCAGGATTTGAGCCAGAAATCAATATCAGCTCTTCTCAAAATCCGAGGCCTGCATATTCCTTGTCATTTTCGGCAACTTGACCACCAACCCATCGAGCTCCGGAGACATGAGGACCTGACAGCCCAGCCGAGAAGTCTCGGTGAGTCCAAATGCCAGATCCAACATGTCGTTCTCGTCGTCTGAGGGTTCCTCCATCTTGTCGTACAGCTCGTCACCGTCGACTATAACGTGGCATGTCGAGCATGCGCATGAGCCTCCGCAGGCACCTGGATGGAGGAGAGCATTGTGAGCCTTCAATTCATGCTCCTCGATGAATATTAGGATATCTTCAGTGGTGTGACATACCTTCCATTTCTAGATCGTTTGCCTGCGCAATATCCAGCAGGTTGTCGCCCTTTGATACTTCGAATTCATGGCGGTCGCCGTCCTTGTCAATAAACGTCACATGCAACCTGTCGCGCTCAGTTAGAGCTATAATCTCCCTCGTATGTAGCAGTTGACTCACTCTTCACCGGGCTTGGGTGGGTCGATATGCCCATGGCTTAGTATCGGAGCAGTGGTGAACCTTCGCCGCGATATCTCCAGCAGGCGGATATGCGTCCGAATCATGCTCTTATTGACCTCGCGCTCCGCGTGATGGTGACGACAGCGCAAGCTTAGCGGGGATGCTGCCGTTCGTATCGCCCTCGTCGCGACGCGGTTTGGACGGCCGAGAATCGGTCGTGGTTTGGCGAGGGCTGACGAGTCCAGCTGTTGCTGGAAGGTCCTGGAGATGGTGGACGTGGTGCCTGATACCAGACCTCGAGCTGCGTTCCGCGCGGCCATCGTTGGGTCTTTCCGTATTGTCCGTGCAGGACCCCTCACGTCCAACGTCTGGCGTGCGTGATGCAAGAATCTTGGTCCCTGGATTGATAAGAGCCGTCCAGAGGTGGTTGTTGGGACGAGTTACAATTCGGACAATAAAAGTGTAAACTTCGAAAAGTGAGTCTCGGGGAGGAAATTCTAAAATCCGATGCCCGAGCCCGAGTGGTGGTGACGTAATGATTGTGGCCCCTTTATCGCTTTGTGGTGGCGGACGAAGGTTTGATCAAAGATAATTCATCAGTGATTCAAAAGATCCTCATGTTTTCAAACCCTCATTACTCAATTTGTTTATACCTAGAGTAATTGCTCACCTAAGTTACGTTGACCATTATCGCAAAAGTAATTCAAATCGTCGCTATTCGTGGTTGCTATTCAGACCAATGTCTGACTACAAACCGAGATATTTAGTCCATGTTCAAACAAGGCCCTCCCATGCCTGTCGAAACAGGAGAATAGGCTCAAATCCAGCCAACTGATCATTTCCAGCCGCTGTAAATGGAACATTCCACCAATCGTCGGTCCAAGTCTCATACTGGTCGAGTGTATCTAGTCCAAGGGTGGTCGTTGGTCCTCCCGAGACTGGTTGGGATTCAACTGATATTGTCGAGTTCAGCTCCATTGAATCAATCAGGGCTGGAAATTCCGTCCTTTTATTTGTGAAGTCAGGCAGTCGATTTCCCCATTCTGATGCTGAGTCTCTCCGATTCTGTGACAACAATGACTTGTCTACGGCCTGATACTCTCCTGTATTCCTCTGGCCTTTCGGGAGCGATGATGAACTACTGTCTCGTCCATCCAATGAAAGCGAATTTTCTTGACCAAATTGCCTTCTCGTGAGCTGAGCAGTCGCTCCCTTCAGAGCCGCAGCAAGCTTTTCATACTACTAGGCGTCAGCTTCGGGCTAATGGAGTGTTGGCTCATAAAAAGATTACTTACTGGCCGGCAGAGAACGTTCCAATACTGCTTCGAAGCATCCAACGTGTCAACAAACATCTGAACCATCGGCAGGGTACTGGAAACCTCTCGTAACTCTGGGATAAACGCCACCGGATTTTTACCCTCTCGTGATATCTCGAAGGACAGAAGAACTGTGCCGCAGATGAACGCACAATAGCCCAAAAGAGAGCTCAAGTAGGTCACATCGACACGACCTCGAAGGTAGTCTTTCAAAACTCCTCCAAATAACCAAGCGTGTCGAATCACGGCTTTCGCACTTGATTGCACAAGGGCAATATCAATTGTCTGATCCATTTGAGAACCTGAGAAGAGTGGCACCAGAGTGGAGTATAAAGTGATCTGCGAGAGGTGGTAAAGGCCGTCAAAAAACAAAAGTTGGTGAGTGAGCCCAAATGTTTGCTCCGATACCAATGATGCCAAAAGTCGTCTTCGATGACTCAACGACACACTTTCATATGCTGTGGTCGCGAGGTCGGACAGCTCACGGATCTCTCGCACTTTTCTCGAAGTCTCATAACTGGAGCTATCTCCAACAGACAGTTGAACCTTCGCCCTGCATGGTGTTGTCAATATTCAGCGCTCATTCCGAGGTCTCAATAATTGAACTCACCACACTCCCACCATTTTCATCATGGCTGCAGAAACGGGAGGCTCTTCTGTGTCATTTGTACCATAGATCCGTGACGCCACCCAGTTGCTATCCATATATTCGGTGAGCTTGATATGTGGTCCTGTTGGTGAGTGGAGAATGGTCGCCGGCAAGGGTACTCGAGCAATTTCGGACCATGAATATCGCATGTATGGTTCTGGTGAGGCAACTATGCACATGGATGCCCAGCATGCCCAGAAGCATCTTCGTTTGAGTTCAGCCTCAAGTGAGAGGTCATTTTCGGCCGAGCCGTCGCGCTTGCCTCCATACTGCATGATGACACAACAACGATATGCAAGGGCTGGGAACGAGTCAGAAGAGAACATGAGTAATGAGGGTCTTGCAGCAAGTCTGTAGGATGAGCAAGGTCTTCTAGAGAGCTCTTACCCAGTGAAAGGTCGCCACATCGTGGCATGCCGGTGCCGTACCAGTATGGAGAGAGCACTTCTAAAGCTTGGACGACTGACAAGCTTGGGTCCGGAATTGCCAATGCCATTGCTTCACTGGAAGCAGCCTTGGCCCAGCTCAAGCTACGCTTATGGAAGATCCTCAGCGCGGTAAGCTCTGAGAACTCCATTGACTCAAGGTTTCTGTTATCATGATTCGGTGAGAGGAATCTGATCCTGGCATTAAATTCGTGATCATTTGAATCGGAGGGAGATCGCATACAAAGCAGCTGTGCCAAAGATCGCCTTGAGCAGATACGGTGGCACCTGACCTTCGACATATTCCGAGAATAGCTTTGGCTTCCAGAAGAGGAGTGAAGCATTATAAATACGGGCAAAGTAGATCTCGAGTAAGGCAAGACCAGCTGCGAGAGGAGGTAAGGAAGATTCTTCCAGCTCGATTCCCGTTTCGTTCTGCTTCGGTGTGTCACCTTTCCGAAGTTGCGAGGCATACGACTATTGCACAACGCGAGATCTTTAGCAGGAGAATCTGTCTTGTATCAACTAGATCAACTTACATCTGTGGGTATGGAGGCTTGGTGCATCAGGTGAATTTGGTCCTCATGCAACATAGAACTAGGCGTCGACGCGTGGTGGTTCTCATCGACAGGATCTACTGCTGACGACATACTAAGAGCTGGTCTCGCTGCCCAGTTACTGGCCATTGGACCTTCGCGACTACCATCAACCGTGACTCTTCTCATGGTTTCATTTGTTCCGGATAAGGATAGACTCCTCGGAATCGCTTGATCAACAGCGGTTGCATGACTTTTTCCCCTGGACGCTGCAGAATGCAGCGGTCGTTGTTGGTGGCCAAGTGAACTTTGTCTATGCTGCAACTTTACCTTGCGTCGTTCGCCGACTTCAGCATATTCGCATTTGGCCTTCTGTTTCGTACATCTTTGACAACTGGGACGCTCATGGCTGCACTTGAGCTGGAAGAACCAAGATCAGTGTCTTCAAGATCAACATGTAGGCTGGAGCAAATTTACCTTTTGGCTCCGACATCGTTGGCAAGCTATTCGGGATATGTGCAACTGCGTACTCTGCGCCTGCTGTGTTGCACTATCCGATGCCAACGAGGTTTCTGATTCATCCCGTGTGATCATATTACCAATAGGCATTTCGGACATCAATCAAACATAGATCGAGTCAAATTTTCGGACCGTAAATACCCAAAGCGCGAGGAGATCGATTGGGATTGATGAGTCGTTCGGAGTCTTACGGAGGCGCTGAATACGAGCCTCCTCAGCCCACTTCCGCCCCGACCTCAGGCTGGAGCTTGTGAAGGCCGAAAATTGCGGGGGAGCCGCAGCGCCCAAAGTCAATCGCCACAGCGATCATAGATCTGCGCACCATTCTATTATGCGCTCTTCATCTTCCTCACCAGATATGAGATGGTGTATGATGTTCCAGGTTGCAGCTCTTTGACATACGATGCCTCGCTCCTTATCTTTCTAGATGCCTACCTAGCCTGGGCATTTAAAGCGTGGATGGCTTTCCATCTCTGGTAAACCACGATACTTGGTCCTAATGATCAATACTGGTGAACTGATTGGCCATATCTTGTGCGTTCCTGGGTTCTGTTGAGTACCACATTTTGCCCGTTCCTCCAAAGCTGGATGTCGCTCTGTCGCTCTGTCGCTCTGGGAATACGGGGATGGTTGGCACTGACTAAGTGGCCTCATCACCAAACTTAATACCCTGCAAAACTCAGATCTGAAATTCTATTTCTTCGAGGTTTATCACGAGATGTTACTCAAAGGCCCTGGCTGTGCAGCTTCCGGTGGAGCAAGATATTTTTATCTGTCCCCGACAAACAGAAGAACCACACAGTAGGCAAGTGCTGATTCCGGCATACCAGCGGCTTCGGCTATGAAGCTGGAAGTAGCTGTAAACCCGCTGGATGCGAGAACTCCCTGTCGGGTCTGACCTTGAATGTAGCAAACAATACCAAGGAGCGTCGTATCAACCACCATTTCTGCACCGAGGGGAGGACACAAACAATCCACGAGTTCATGAGGGAATGAATCCGAGGTTGATGCTTTTCAACCCTGTCTTCCCACGACCTCGTCGCGTGGCATGCCCGCATGGAAACTGCCCATCTAAGTTTTGCACGGCACATGGCCCACAAAAGTACTACGATTTATGGGTCCAACTATCTCGAACTCGAAGATAGCAAACCCCAATCATGCAATGTCCGGAGAAGCCGAGTGGACTAAGAGTGATATCCTTGGAAATGATTCGAGTGAGATCGCTAAGACGCCCAGGCGGCCTATCGACCAAAAAAATTAGAATAGTGCTGGTCTGGACCTTGCGCTCTCCCACGGATTGAAGAAAACACCCACTATGTCGCGAGAATCTGACGCCTTGGAATCGTACGGCTTCTAGATCTTTGGCCGGTTCTACAAAGAATTACCGAATTCCTGGAAAGGCTTTGCTGGTTTAGGAAGCCGTCCCAATCCCAAGGCCACCGGCCGTTAACACCACCCACCCCCTCTTTTCTCGGTTAGAGCAATCAATTTACCCATGAGGCTGACTCGATCTGAAGGAGACTTACTGGAACAGCAATGCGCAGTTTCTTGTGTTTCCCAGGCCAAAGTTATGGTGAACTTGAATCCCAATATCTATGAAGGGTTGAGCAGGCCTAGAAGTGGGCTGATAATGATAGCCTATCCCGGGTTTCCACGCTATTGAAAATGCCCCAGAATATGAAAATATGTCCAGCCGAGGCCTAACAAGCTTGCGCGGCAGCTGTCCCTGCGGCCCTCCAACAGAAATGGTGATCAGACTTCCCGCAAAGAACGGACCACGATCGGTAATCTGATACCACGATCTCCTCTTGTTGCATGACACTGGGTGGTCTGGGAAACTTGGTAGTCAGCCCGCGTCGATAGATTATGCTATGATTAAAAACCGGGGGGTGGGGGAGCAACGGGACAAATCACCCTCGTGGAGTTACGGAGGCTGGCTAACTGGATTAAGCCATCGGCAATTGCACTCATCATGAAAAGACCGGATCCGTGGTTAAGAGCTCGCAACCGAGTGCTAGGGCTCTCTGTTACCTGTATCTGTACACAGGGTCATGATTGCACGAGTTGGAGCGGAATTAGGGAATGACTGCTGAATCAGCTCCAAAGCTCTGGGAAAAGACCTAAGTAAGCCAAGAAATGCCCAGAGCTTCTTGCATTTTGTGGAAACCGACACATCTATTCCGATAGGATGAATTGGACCGACCGCCTGGTGTTGGTTCCCCATGGTGGTCCTAGCCTGTTGGGAGTTCAGTATCTACTCCATGGGGTAGTATTCGCTAAACAGGGTATATCTTCTCGATTGCATCCGCCTGGTCTGGGGCAGCTCTGCATGATTCTGACAGGCAATCACTCCTTCGCGAATTTCGCTCTCCCAGAGTTTCATTCTCATCCAACTTGCAGCAGCTCTAGCATTCCCCAGTCATGACCTCAAAAGAAGTGTCGATTGATGTGGACCCAGACGCAGACAATGTACAGCACCTAGAGGCTCAAGATGCGCTGGTTGTGGTTGATGAACAAGTATCCAGAAGGGTTGTCCGAAAATATGACATCCATCTGTTGATTTTCTTCGTTCTCATCAATCTATTCTGCTTTATCGATCGAGTCAATATTGGCAATGTCAGGCTTCTCGGTCTTGCCGAAGACCTCAAGCTCAATGTCGGTCTACGATACAACATCGCGTTGATGTGCCTCTTCGTACCTTACTGCGTGGTCGAGCTTCCAGCAAACATCCTTTGCAAGAGAATTGGAGGTCACATTTGGATACCATTCTTGGTCTCAGCTTTCGCAATCATCACGACACTGACCTCAGTCGTTCAAAACCGAGGTGGACTTTACGCTGCTCGGTTCATTCTTGGTGTCGTTGAAGGTGGCGTCAGCCCCGGTCTCATCTGGCTATTATCCCAATTGTGAGTCCATCACACTGCACGGCAGCCTTCTCTTTGTGTCCATCACTAATTACCATACTAGCTACCGTCGACAGGAGCTTGGGTTTCGTACGAACATTTACGTTTCTGCCGCTTCGGCAAGTGGTGCCTTCGGTGGATTGCTCGCTATCGGCTTGAGCAAGATTCCGCACTGGGGGCTCATTCATACATGGCGGAACGTATACTTTTTCGAGGTATTTATTTCATTACTGAATTCTCTTAACACTATCTCTAATCCAAATCAGGGTGTTATTTCCCTACTTATCGCTGGTGCCTCATGGTTCTTGATCCCGAGAGGACCAGAAACTGCAAAGTTCTTAACCGAAGAAGAACGAACTACAGCGGTAAACAGACTCCTGGTTGACTCTGCTGGAACCGCAGAACTCGGAAAAACAAGCTTCAAACATATCAAGCAGGCTTTAAGTAGTCCTCATGTCCTTGGGAGTGCATTTGGCTTCTACTTGACAAAGTGAGTATCCCACCATCAATCCTCGTTTCGTGATGAAGAGAGCAGGGCACTAACGATTCTGCAATAGTACTGTGGCTCAATCATTCGCCGTTTTCGTTCCATCGATCATCAAAGGAATGGGTTACTCTAATGAGAAAGCTCAGCTGCTCTCTGTTGGTCCTTATGTAAGTCTCATCTCCTATGACAAACCCAGGGGCAGTGTTTCAGTATATGATGTAACGATAGCTGATCCTCATCTTCAAAGGCTGTGGCCTGTATAATCTCTATTCTCGCTGGTTGGTTATCCGACAGATACAAGGATCGTTCGATGGTGATCATCATTGGTGCCCCTGTCGCGATCATCGGTTTCTTCATGCTCGAATTCCTCCCCAACAACAAACCGGCCGCTAAATACGGGGCCCTCTACCTGGCAGCAACAGGATACTATTCGTTCTATCCAATCTACCTGACATGGGTGAGTCCATATTCGTTCTAGAGTTTTAAATGCCAAAATCGGAGTAGAACGAGCTAACATTCTTCCCTCTTCAAGGCTGCCAACAACTGCGCCACACCGACTGTCCGCGCCGCTGGCGTTGGTATTGTCTTCACACTCGGCAGTTTAGCCGGCGTATGCGCACCGTGGATCTACTTACCTTCTGACGCACCAGGCTACCGCACGGGTCACGCCGTTCTGCTTTCCTTCCTCTGTGGCACTTTCGTCACCGCCATCATCTTGCGCTTCTACTGCAAATGGGAGAATCGCCAGAAGGACTTGGGTAAACGTGATCACTTGTTGGTGGGCTTGACGAGGCTGGAGGAGCAGGAACTGAGTTCCAGACACCCTGCTTTCCGCTACATGCTTTGAAATAGATTAGTAGCTGGATATGGTATTCGAGATGTGGCTTTGATCAGGCAGACCAACAAGAGAACGCATAGTCAATTGGGAATCTATCTGCACCAATATAGTACGAGTGTTCACTACCATTATATTCCATGATCTGCGTTTCTACTCGTGTCAATCCTGCAGTAGATTGATCGCGAATAAAAAGTTGAACTGGCATGCGAGTGCGCGGCGAGCCTCCGCACAACCGCTCGTCCCTCTAGAGCCATAGCCTCGCCACCAGCCTCGTCTGAACCACTAGACAACAAAATTAAATGGTGCGTACCGAGAGGATGTTGAATCTCCAGAGTTATACGATGTTAAAGATCTCATCTACAGCTCAGGGGATGAAGATAGTTCCCCCCTTAGCCTTTGGCTGTTTAGACCTTTTTCGTCCGTTCTAAGATACTAGTCAAGACATCCTTCTTCAGGAGTAGTTTAGCATCATGAATGCTTTTGTGCATTTTGATCCGGTAAAGGAATCCTCCACACCTTATGTTCAGCGTCGTCGGCCTGCTCCGCCAGATTCGGTACCTCTATCTGCCATGCTGATAACTTCACTGATACCTGCAGCCTCCTGCTCATCCTCAAGGTCACGAATTTCCTCTCTGCAATCCCACCATCTCTCTTCCGACTGTTCAAACGCCTTCTTCCTGATTTCCTTTCCCGATTGTCCTGAAGCTCCACCTTTAGACTCCAAGACCAGCTTTTGCCAATCCTCCGACGTCCGAGCGAAGAAGTCCCGCAGAGCTTCGAATGGACGCGGGAATGGCCGCGAATCTTGCTGCGCGCTGGTTTCGGGTTCGGTCTCGGTGACGGGTTCTGGTGTCGTTGGTGTAGTAGAGGGTGTGTCAATGGACATGGCATCGTCGTCGTTTTCTTCCATCTCGGAATCTTCATCTTCTTCACCGTCTTCGTCGTCATCGTCCATTTCGTCGTCGCTGTCTTGCGCTGTCACGCCCCAGTTGGCAGGCTCGTTGTAGTAGAGTTCTCTCACGCCGTCTAATTTGTCGAGATTGATACTGTACAGGTCGCAGAAGGTGATTTCGATGTCCTTCTTCTCGAATGTCCCTCCAAATATGAAGAGAGTGTCGTCTTGGACGGTCAATTGCGAGTTGAAGCGAACATGAGGCATCTCAAAGCGCACGGGGACATCCTTCTTGTTTATTGCTTCTGGTTCCGGCTCGCGTTTCTCAAGCTGCATATCATCAGCATCGGCAATGCTTCCTTTCGTCTGAAGAGCGGCCAGATTACGAAGAAGCTCCTCCTCATCTGCTTTACCCCGGTCTCGACCACGTGCCGCTTGCGCTTGCTTTTTGGCGCCACCAGTTTTGGGTCTTCGTAGTGCAAGTGGAAAGAAGCGATTGCGGTCAATGTTGCAGATGAAGAGTTCGTTGAAAAATTCGCTGTCGATTCCCTCCTCGCTTTCCTCGACGTCGTGCACACCCCCGAACGCAACACCGCGCCCTTTGTGGAAAGCCATGGTAGATCCTGCTCGCACTGGATTGGGTGCATTTGCCGGCCGCTTTCTTCGCTCCCAACGTACCGTCGGTGGAGTTCCGCTTGCTGCTTCGGCTGGAGGGGCAGTGATCCGAAGGAACCAGGTGTCTTGGTGCACAAGTGGTTTGAGTATATTTCTGACAACCGCCGAGCCGGCTTTCGCTTGCTTGGTATTCGTGCTTACCGCTTTGACTCTTGAGTAACCTCCGTATAGCACGGCACCGGACTCGTGAGGAAGGAAACTGAACGAAGACCGAGGGTCCGGTTTCTGGGTGGCTGGAGGTAACTTCACTTCATGCCAGATGTTTTCCTTACAGTCGTAGATCCATGTATCATTCAGATATTTCGTCTGCTGGGAGGTGTCCTGAAACCCACCGAAAAGAATGATAAAATACTTGAAATGGGTCATCCGGTGGCCACTGCGAGCCGGCGGATTTTTCCCTTTGCCCTTGGGCTCAAGCTTTGACCATTCTCGGGTGTCTGTGTCCAGATGCCAGAAGTCGTGATAATGATAGAACTGGTTTTGTTTAGGAGAGGAGAACTCTCCTCCAAAGACATAGATGCCGCCGGTATTGCCACCCCTACAGCTTGCGTGGCCACTTCGAGGAAGAGGACTATTGCCCGATGATATTTGACGCCACTCACCCCTATCGATCTGATAGACGAAGAGGTCGTTGTAGAAAGATGCTACACTGCCATCATGGTACTCGCCCCCAAAGATGAACAGCTCATTCCGGTTGGACGGCGAAGCTACAAACGTACTGGACGATCGAGGAGGCGGAGCGCCGCAAGACTGCTCGGTAATCTTCAAGAATTTGGCTTGCTCCTCTGCATATGCGGCGAGTACAGCGTCCAGATCAACGTCGTCAGCATCTGAATCGTCATCAATAGCCGCAGCTGCTTTGGCCTTGCTCTTTTTTTCGCCCTTGGCTGCCTTTTTCGATTGCTTGGCCAGCTTCTGTGCTTTCTGCTCCGCTGACTTGGCTTTCTTTTTAGGAGCCATATTGCAACAGCTTGTTACTCAGTATATCCATAAACTAAGCAAAACCCACCTCCTTGTAAACTTATCTGCTAGATTTTATGGGGCTGTTTAGAGTGGATGATGAATCTTGCGACTAACTGATTGAGTCGTGTGCCCGAACGTTCATACCAACTTGGATAATCTTTCTCTCGGCTCAAGATAGATTGTGTTCTTCGTTATAGTATCTGACTGTAATTGTGGTGTGTCCATGCCCCGGATTCATTATTGATCTTTTCGAGTTTGAAGCCAGGCACTCAATCTTTGAGTAAGGACGCCGCTGTTTTAATGGGGTATGGCTTGGCAATCTATAGCGGCAACTTCTTGAACTTGGCCCGCACCTTCCACGTTTGCCTCTGACGCGTGTGAACGCGTTCCCACGAAGTGATATCCGAAGATATCCCTTCAAGCCTCGTGGTCTTCACCTCATCCAAACAACATTGCACTCACTAAACCCTGAACATTCACGGTTTCGATTTGAAAATATCTTTGTAGCCCATCCAACTTCACACGATGCGACGACCTTATGACCAAGACTAACTTCAGCAGCTGTCTCGAGTGGCTTGTTCAGCATCCGCATTCTTTTGGTTCCCTTGTGCATATTTCTGCTGTGGCTGTTGACTCTAGCACCGAAACATATGATGAGCCCCAGAGTTCCAATAATGAGATGGCAAGACTGCAATTGGCGCCTCAAATTCAGCCGAGATCGAGGTTAATCGGACAAAATACTGGAACAACTGTGCTGCCAACACCTAATCCCACACGAACTGCTTCGGACCGCCGCAATGCAACGCCCAGTTCGACTCGGCCACGCAAGGCCAACACCCCTTCTGCTTCCCATCGCCTTCCACCTGCACGGACCCCAGCAACAACCTTTGACGATATTCAGTTCGACGACAGTAACGAGATATTTGACATTGACGAGATCGACCTAACTGCGGGGAACGATTTGACAACTTCGTCGTTTGGTGATTTCGGCACTCCAACCAAATTATGGAGAGAAGAATCAGCCTCCCGCCCAGAGCCGTTGTCCAAGAAGAAGGGGAAGAAGCGGAAGAGTGAGGAATACGAAGCTGACCTCTACTCTCCACATTCGATCCGCAGCAAGAACATGCACACAGTTGGACGAGCCGAGATAGACACCAATCTAATTCATGGCAATCATACGGTACATGAAGAAACCATCGCGGGACGCATGCATCCGCAGGTAGTCTCGCCAGTCGTTAAGGACGATGATCTGCTCGAGTCGGATCTCGAAGCATTGCACGACATCGAGCAATACTCCAAGCCTTCCAGGAAAGTCATGAAAGTCATGAAAAGATCCACCTCACCCGTGGTTCCAGGACCAAGTCGCATGCGCAACTTACGGAAGATTCCCCTCGATTCCGATGAGGAGGTTGACAACAACCTCAGTTCGAGGCTTGCTCCCCATCCAGTCAGATCCCAGCCCCAGATTAAACACCTGCAGGATGCTCGGAATCTTACCCACACCCTAAAAAAGTCGGCGTCGCCAAATAGATCTGATTCTCCCTTCAAGGACTCGCAGCAAGCAAGGAGCAACTTCATGCTGGAGCAACAACCCCTCAGCCAACCGCCAATCCTCAAATGTAGTGGCTCCAGTAGCGGAACGGGTGGCGCGCTTACAGAATGTCAAAAGGACAGTGTTCGCCGCTTCGTCGAGGACGGATTGCTTCAATGCCGAGATTTGCTGGAGAGATTGGATAAATCAAAAAAGGCTACCAATACGAAAGTAGCGGATGAGATGTGTGAGACCGATGTCGTTTCCCAACACTTGACAGACACATTGAAGTCCATCGAATCAAATATCATATCCGTCAAGCAGCTAATCGCGGAGCACGCATCTCTGTCAGAGGCCAGCAGACACCGTGACCGGTTGCATCAAGAGCGTAGGGAACTCGAAGCAGCAGGATATGAGATTGATCCACAGGACCCGGACAACAAATTAACGGCCATTTGCGCAAACATTCGACGCGCAAAGGTGGATATTGAGTCTCGCGAGGTTGCAGTATTCAATCTACTGCAACATGTTGGCGTTTCAACGAACCACAGTTTGACAGAAGGCAGGCGGGAGAAGGAAGTTTTGGTTGCCTCTACACAGAAACCAGCCAGTTATGATCTGAGACTCGATCAAGATCAGCAGAGAGACGAGTACAGCCACCTGAGTACGCAGTCGATTGTTCAAACCCCTCTTCCTAGCCGTGGTGATGCGCTGATGAGTAACAATCGTGGCATCAACTCATCCTTCTCCACGAGACAACATGCACAGGAGCCATTGCCTGTGGTTAGACAACTTCGAGACGGCAATCGAGTCCCAGTGCCTGCAAACAAGGTGATGGAGTCACCAAGCCATGACTACAATCAATATTCATTCTCTGTGGCCGAGTCAAGTCACAAGTATTCGCGAACCATGGGATCACCGCCTCGCGACTTTGGATTTGACGATGATGAATTTGAGTATGGAGACGATGACGAGGAATTGTTGAAAGTTACTGAAGCCTTTGAGCAAGGGCAAGTTGATGTCAGACATTCGAAAAGATATGTCGACCGCCCTCCTCTGAGTGAAGTCAGTGACAACATCCAACGAACAACTCCCAAGAAACGTGTCTTCACGCAGCCACCCTCTTCAGCAGCTTTAATGCAGCATCCCTGGTCAAAAGAGGTTTCGACGGCATTGAAGAAAAAATTCCATCTTCAGGGGTTCCGTACTAATCAATTAGAAGCCATCAATGCCACCCTTAGTGGTGACGACGCATTTGTCCTGATGCCTACTGGTGGTGGTAAATCGTTGTGTTATCAGTTGCCATCCGTCGTGCAAAGTGGACGAACCCGTGGTGTGACAATTGTTGTCTCCCCATTGCTTAGTCTTATGCAAGACCAGGTCGACCATTTGCAGAAGTTGCACATCCAAGCTTTCTTAGTCAATGGTCAGACGACAACGCAGGAGAAAGATCTCGTTTACCAGGCATTACGGAACTCTAACCCCCAAACTTTCATTCAACTACTCTACGTCACACCAGAAATGCTGAACAAGAGCGGGAAAATGATGAACGCCTTGGAAGAACTGTGTAGGCGCGCAATGCTCGCCAGAATTGTGATCGACGAAGCACATTGCGTGAGCCAATGGGGCCATGATTTCCGCCCAGACTATAAAGCACTGGGAGAGATCCGCAAGCGATTTGCGAACGTTCCAATAATGGCGCTGACGGCGACTGCTACTGAAAATGTCAAGGTAGACGTGATGCACACTCTGGGGATGGATCAATCAAAAGTATTTGATCAGAGTTTCAATCGACCAAATTTACGCTACGAAGTGAGAAGCAAAGGACCACAGGGTGAGGTGCTAAGAGATATTGCCAGCATCATCAAGAACCATTTCGATAGACAAGCTGGAATCATCTACTGTCTCGCACGGAAAACTTGCGAAGCTGTTGCCAAGTCATTGAGAGATACATATGATATTGAGGCAGAGCACTACCACGCTGCCATGACTCCGGAAGAAAGAGTGGCAATTCAAAAATCCTGGCAAGCAGGCAGGGTCAAGATTATTGTTGCCACGATTGCTTTTGGGATGGGCATTGACAAACCCGATGTCCGATTCGTCATCCATCACTCGGTTCCCAAGAGTCTGGAAGGCTACTACCAGGAAACAGGACGAGCTGGCCGAGACGGCAAACGATCTGAATGCATCTTGTTTTACGGCTACAAGGATGCCATGATCCTTAGAAATATGATCGACCAGGGTGATGGTGACCAATTGCAAAAAGAAAGGCAAAAACACTTGCTACGAAACGTTGTTCAATTCTGTGAGAACCGCAGCGACTGTCGCCGAGTTCAGGTGCTTGCCTATTTCAACGAACATTTCAGGGAAGAAGACTGCCAGGGTGGATGTGACAACTGTAAATCTCAAAATAGATTTGAGACACATGATTTCTCAGACCATGCGATGAATGCCGTACGGCTTGTGCAGCAAACTCGCGGCCACAATGTGACGCTCCTCCACTGTGTCGATGTCTACCGTGGTGCTATTAACAAGAAAATCGAACAAATGCAACACCATAAACTTCGCCAACACGGTCTCGGGCAGGATCTCGCAAGAGGTGACGTGGAACGTTTGTTCCTCAGATTGGTCTTCGAGGATATCTTGGAACAAGTCAACATCGTTTTTCATGGATTTCCAAATCAGTACATTGTTTTAGGACCGAATGCTCTTGAATTCGAGAGGAATCCTCGACCCATTGAGATCCAAGTTCTCGCATCTCCTGTTGCCAAACCCAGACCCAGGGCCGCCCCGTCCAAGAAAGCTCCATCCAAAAAGGCTGGGGCCCAGAAAGCGCGCAAGAAAGGCGGTGTCACTGGTGTCACGGCGGCATTGGAAGATGATTACCCAGCATCCACAAATGTCTCATCCCCAGTGGCGGCTCGTTCAAAACGTAACAACAATCGTCGTGCTCAGATCCCAGACTCGTCCGAGGTCGAAGAAGACGAAGAAGACGACGAAGACAGTGAAGGTTTTGCTCCTATCAAAGATTACGGAGTTCCACGAGCTCAGAAGAAGTCCAGAATGGGACCCCCGATCACCAAAGATCGCAAAATGGGCCGATTGGATGACGTGCATCGACAAGTCTTGGATGTTTTCGTAACAGACGCCCGAAACGCGATAACAAGGATCATGTTTGAGAAGGGTCTTGGTCAACGGCAAGTAACTGATTCGCTACTCAGGGAGATCGGGACAAAGTTTCCCAAGAATGAAAAAGAATTGGTTCAGATTACGGGCAATATACTAAATCCCGAGACACGAAAGATATACGGCCCTACTTTGCTACGCCTTGTCAATATTGCCAGCGACAACTACGATGCTATCATGGCGGCTCAAGGGGATGAGGGCGACGATGTCGTCTACCACCAGGACCAAAGTGAGGAAGAGGATATGGATCCCAACCATAATATCGTGGTCGAAATCAGTGATGACGAACTAGACGATGAGGAGTTCTCACCAAGTGAGGATGGAGCTGATGAGACTGAAAGTAGTCGCTATTTCAGCGCCAACACTGATATTGGTCGGTTTAAAAACCAGGGTAATTTCCCAATCATCAACCCACTTGATTATCACTAACACCCCTTAGCTCCTCAGATTCCGTCCTTCACGACCACAAACAAGGGAGGCACATCCACATCAAGAGCTTCGAATTCCCAATCACGAGTTAAGTCTGGGAGTAACCGTACTTCCTGGAAATACAAACGTGGTGGCTCGAGGGGATACAGTTCCAAACCAAAACCAAAAGCTGGTGGTCCATCAGGTGTCACCAAACGAAGAAAGCAAACATCCAGCAACAGAAGTAGTATCGGCAGTGGTGGCTTTGAGACTGGGAACACCAGGGGAGCTCGTGGGGCTGCAAAGTTCAGCATGATGCCGACCTGATGACAGGAGTATGCTATTTGATGATTGATGATGCAAAGTATTGATAGAGCGAGCTTGGATGCTGCGTGAGAGACCTGTGATCTTAACTGTGAGTGTATCCCCCAGGCAATGAATTCACTACTGCGGATAAACATGATTCCAAAATTTGTTCCGTTGGCAGGCACGAAAGTACTGCTTGATGGACGCTCCTCCCTTGTCCTGCTGTTGCCCACAAAGTCCTTCCTTCCTCATCACTGTGCTTTCCTTCCTCTCCTGCGCCTGCGATGGCCTTCCAACTTGAACAATCGCCTGCACCATGTTTGAAATCGTTTTACCCAACAGACTGACTCTTCTTTCAAGTCTGCCTCATCCTGCTGAGTTTAGATTGATTGTCAGCTTGATCAATCATCTCGTGGCCCGGCCAGTATCCCTCAATCATGCCACTCACGGAACTCTCCCCCAACAAACGCAAAGCTGACCATTTTGAGAAAAAGCATCGATATGTATCCGATACCGCCTCGACTCACTCTTTAGGTTCCAGTGCAGTCCAGGGTATGCTTAGGAACACCACCGAAACTGGTGACACCGGTCTATTTGCCGTTCGACCACCTCGGATCCCTCGCTCCGGTTCTCGCCTCCAGTCTACCAGACAGCGTTCGGGCTCCTTTGACACATCATTTGCATCTCAGCTTCGCCATCAAAAATCACCACGTACGAAACGCTCCCATCGCCATTATGGCCCACGGCAAGCTGCCTCCCTTTCTGCCTTTTCAGGCTGTGACACCCCATACTCCAACGCTGCTTCTTTCCACCAGGGCATGAGGTCGAGGCGTGCTGCCCCTCGTTACAGATCTCAGGCTCTTGCTGGGTTGACTAGTCCAGGCGGCCGGCTGCATCATCTCCAGACTCATCGGTCTCTGGTGACATTACGCAGCCACAGAGACTTTCACAGCCTCCACTCTGGATCACCCATGGTATATTCTGCTCACGCAAGCAGACCTGGGCATCGAGGCTCTTCTCCCGCACTAAGTGAGGCTCAGTACGGCTATGGGTTAAGATACGGCTATCCTAGAGTTGGCAGTGCTTTGACTGTTGCCTCTTCCCCTGCAACAATGTATCCTGGCCAGTCCGGCCTACGCGGGTACCATCCTGATGTAAACAATTCGATTTCCTCGTTCAGTCGCCTGCCTTCTCCTGCAGTCTCGTCAATGAACGTTGCCTCTATGAATGGATACCCAATGAACAGGACAACAACACCGCTATCCAATTCTCTGCAAAATGCCCGTGGAGTTTGGAATAACAGTGCCACTTCAATGAGAATCTTGCCCCAATCGCCAACTGGCTCCATCGGCCCTCACTACTATGATTACACAGAGTCATTCTTGGAAGAAGACTGTTTCTCCCCTATGGGAGAAGAACCAAATTCAAATCCTCCCTTCAACATGGACGAGGCTATCCTAGGGGATGAACCGGTACCAGAACGCCGTCAAGCACAGTCGCCATTCGGCACACTTCCAGGTTCAACATTCAAACCTTCCGAGCTACCAACCTCACACAATCGATGGGTAAGTGAATTGTCAAAGCATGGTTACGCCGGAATCATACCACGTCGAGTTTCCAGCTTGGCCGCCACCCGAACTCCTGTACCTAGCACCAAAGGCTCCTCCAGGGTGAGTGGTTATGAATTGCTCCATTCCTGGCACTAGCCACACAGTAACTAACGTAGGTTCACAGAGAGGTCAGAGCTTGCGCCATGCTGTCGCTGGACCGTTGGAAGATGACCATGCAAGAGATAACAAAGACAATCACCGGACTTCCTCTGCTTCTCGGAGGACTTGTGGTTCGGCTCATTCCAGCGCATTTTTCGTCAATGCCAGCCGCAGTCCCCGTGACCTCACCACTCTTGCTGCTCGAGTCCACTCCCCTATCCTTGATAGACGCAATTATGCTGCCTCGATATCCGGATTGGTCGACCATAATGACAATCTTGAGTTTGACACAAGTGTAAAGCCAAGTTTCGAAGATCTTCAATCAGAATGGACACTACCCTCTTTCTCTTTTAGACCACTCTCATTTTCATCTTATACTGGCAAGCTTGGCGATCGACCAAAGACTTCAGGCGATATCCCCACTGGAGAACCAAGTGAAATCCTCTCTCCAATGCCAGAACGGCCAATGTCTTCTCAAAGCAGGAAGAGATTCAGCCGAATCTTGGAAATTGAAGATGATTACCATTCAAGCGAAGCAAAAATGACGCACCAGTCACTTCCAGGTCAGACCTTCAGAAAACTTACTGCTGTGGAGGAGCAGGTTGACCAGCAAGCACCTGAGAGATCAGAAGTCTGTAGTGGCGATCCAGATCATCCTGATTCCACACCATATAGTCGGAATATTCATTCTCAAAATGATGCAATTGCACGATCATCTTCTGTGGTTGGATACGCGAGAGCCAAGATCACCATTCATGAAAAGTCGACTGTCGAGTCTCTCCTTGACAGGCATATTGAGTGCCTGGGGCTTGACGAGAGCTACAGTCCCTTCGAAGTTGATGACGGCCCTGGTAGAACAGTTCCCGACCGAGGCACCAGGAGTACCTTTGGGTTGATATCAATTCCACCTTCAGCGACGTCGCAAATACGAATGCGGCCATCTACTTCAAGCTCACAGCAACATACCAGCCTAGCGAGTTCAGAGAGAAGAAGATTGATGCCTCGACGACTTTTTGCGAGCATGGATGCCAGACTGCCACCGGGTGCTATTTTAGGTGATTTTCCAGGTTCAGTATCTCAAATATCTTCAGGAACTTCTCGAAACTACTTGCGTTCGTCTGGATGGCAGACACTACCATCAACAGTTGGGCACACGAGCGAAGAATCCACCAAGAGCTGCTCTTTGACTTCTGGAGACATGGGCGACCTAGACTCGGACCCTCCACCAAGAAGATTCAAAGTCAATCGGCGATCAGGGTTGACAATAAGCCCATCGATGCCAAGTGAGCTATCCAGGGTGACCGAAGTTGACTCTGACACCGGAGACAAGAATGTCTCTCACCGAAGATCCAAAAGTGACATTCTAGCCAGACAAGTGTCTCATCAGCGACGACGCATGCGAATACTGTTGAAGACTCAGCACAAAGTGGCAATGGCTGATCAAGTGATGCAGGTCAGAGAGAGCTTACGCAGATCTGAGGATATTCCAGAGCCCTTGGGACCAGATGAGAGCTGGACCACAGAAGAGTCACAAATTGAGCCACACATCGTGTCTCCTGTTTTGGGTTATGCTGAACTCAGTGCCGAGTCTATCGCTGCAAATCCTGCTACCGATACAACATTGCCCAGCGTCTTACTGTCGAGCTCCTATCCGACGAGATGGGCCAGTGTGATAGCTGCAATGCCACAGCCAGTAAAGAAAGGGATTGAGCTCGTTCGGAAAGCGTCAGCCAGGACTGTTCGGTCACACAAAAGCAATACCAGTATCATCGAACCCATGAACAGCACTCGACAGAACACGCTTATGCCACATCTCGGCTCTGTGCCCCAATTGGCGGCTCCCGAGTTTGGGCCTCCATTGACCTCTTCAGAGCTGAATCTCGCACTTAAATTTCCTGGACTGCCAGCTCCGATGCGGCCTCCTTTGCACAAAGTCCAGAGCTTTCTGTCCGATAACAGTTCATCGTTGTTGCCAGGAAGTGCAGTCAAGAGAAGATTCGACATCCACAGCCTGAGAAGCGGTGTTACAAGATCGTCAGGGGTGCTGCGGCATCGCCAGCCACAGGTTCATTCCCATGGAGAAGGTTTGAAGCCAAGCCAGTCGTGGCAACTCAAGGGTCAGAAATCTTTCGAATACCCGCAATCGTCTGGAGGAGACACCATTGCAATGTCGGATTTTCAGTATCGAAAGAGGAAGGTGTTGGAGAGATTGAAAGACTGGTGGAAACGACAATGTATGAAACGGACACTTGCCATACTCAAGAAGAAGCATGGGAACAGCGTCCGCCATGGTCCATACATGTGATGCGTTGGAGTTGAACCGCTCTGCTTGCTCTTGTAATGTGCTGACACGGAAAGGGAAGGACCACTGAAATTATGTCATACAACATCAGGATACAGTCCACATGGTTACTTGACAGGATTTGTCCCATGTCGTGGAGAGGAATTTTGGCGATCTGATAGACTGAGCATATCGAAGCAGACCGTTTATTTAGTATCCATAGCTATGCAAGCTAGCACAGAAATTGTACGGAGCTCTCAGACACGCGTTCCACACCCTACCAGGAAAACCATAGAATGCTTCTTCTCCAAAGCCCAAGCCATGAAAATGTTCACGAGGTCGTGGACAGTGATGAAAAAGTAAAATAGCGACCAAGCAGGAATCGGACCTGCAAGTGGCTCCATCAGAAACTCGTGTAAGGATATACTCGACGTCGAGGACGGACAAACACAGCATCTGAATGAGACACACCACGACGAATAGGATAGACGATCACACAAAGAGGCCCGGACGGCGGCAGTTGCGGTGCGAGCACCAACGACTCGTGGAGTGTAGAGTCCAGGCAACCGGTTTATCGCGTCGTAGAGTCAAGGCATACACCACGGGTACAAGAGATAGACCTCATGGATAATGATCAAAGCCCCCAGAGTCAACACGAAGATCCATGAACCCCCTTGGATTGCTTGGAACGCCCTCGTCCAGTACCAGTGGTTTGGCATTGCTTTGTTTTGTGTTTTGTATGGTTCCGTTCAACCCAGCCTGGTGGCTAGGTTGTGTGGTTTGGGTTTCAAGTCTTTGGGGTTTCTAGACTTTGGTTTGACCGTGCCCGTAGTTAGGCAGGCGTGAGGTTTATTTGGAGTATTCCATCACTCAGAGTGCTCGACTCGAGGTCTGGGTTGTGAGCATTTGTCCGCTCGGGTCCAAAATTTTGAACTCCCTTGCGGCGAGCTCCCGATAGATCTCCAGCGTCTGATGACGTGCATGGCCGCCGTGGTCAGACCGTCGGAGATCTATCAGGTCCGACGACGGAGAGAAATATTCTGATAGTAACCTCGAGAAGTGGAGTGTGTGGTCTCTCGATGCTCTTGGCTCCCTATGGTCGTCTTCTTCGGACCTGTTCAAGGTACCTAAGACTAGTCTTCCAGGAGCAGCATCGACTTTGGAGGTCTGGGAGCCTCCCACAGTACCAGCTACCCTTCGGTATCCAAACTCTTGTTCTTTCATGGACGATGCAATGATCGATGCATGACTTTGCGATGTAGAAGTGTCTCCTGAAGGACGCATATCTGAGGTAGAAGACACACTTTCTACGTGGTTTCGCACAATTTGTTCCTTTGCAGCTTGCCCATGGGAATGCTTGCCGATGATAATTTACTTTGCAAGTGTCCTCCCAACAGTTGTCATGATTTGGAAGCGATGGACTTCCTCAGGATTTCCGAACTTCGGGGTGAGCGAGAGTATATCAGTCCCGGGGCCATGTCCTCTTCCAAACCCCGTAGGCAGAATTGTGGGATCCGCGTATGCACGGAGCTCCTGTACCAACAGTGACGAAGGTACAGCAATACCCCATCTACAATGTTGAAGTGATCACAAATGCGGTGATCTTTGAGAAGAAGCATTGGCTCCACATTGAGGCAGACGTTGTGGGCAACCCACGAAAGATCCTTCATGAGTGCTGGGTGGACGCCAACACTGATTGCCAGACTGCCACCTCCTTGTCTTGGACACCTGCGTGAGCTTTCATACCAGAAAGCCCCACTCTATAAATGTGTTCAGAGCTTAGCTGTCTTCTCGATTCTTGGTTGACTTTGAAAAGATGCCCTCCCACCCATCCTTCTTCCATGCGTGCCATGAAACTGGCCGGGTGGCCAGTCATGTGTTGCCTGAGTGAGCCCAAGCAGTGCTGGTGAGTCTGAGATGGGAGAGATCAAATCGGTGACATCCAGGCTTCATCAGAATGGGGTTTGATGCAGGTCTGTCCTCGGGGTGACGAGTGGTGGCCATGTCGCGTGTTCCGGAGAGGCCTCTTCGGAAGGGGGAGACGCATCATAATGGACAAGGACGCGTCAGAAAGAACGAATCAATGAAATGTGATGATCGGACGTGATACACAGAGGATAGACAAGTAGGCGGGTTGATAACCTGTAAAGGAGAGAAGACTGGACGACTGTCGTAGGAAGAGAGGGATGTCAAACGTGAAGCCTGCGTGCTGGTACTCATATTGACAGCGGTGTCACGTGTAATCTGGCTCGGCATGGGTTGGGGCGTGGTACCCAATTTCCACCGCGGAGGAATCGGACCCCTCAAAACGCGCTTGATGATCGCCGCAAGATAGCCGTCGCAGCCTCATGTAACTCATTTTATCGATGGCATGCTATCAACCTCCTGTCAGTTGAAGGGCTTGTGATGCTTTGCTATTGAGCAACATCTGTTCCAAACAACTCACGGCAGTGGGACTTAGTATGGCGTGTCCAGGCAAGACCAAAACCTGGCTGCGAGCAGGCACTGCCTCGGGACCTTAAATTTCACTCAAACCCACAACGCCAGATACGATGTGTCTCTGGCTAAGTTGTGCATATATTCCGAAATCAAGTAAATGACAATGAAAGATTGCCATCATTTTCTCCAAACACATCCATTGTTGATAACGAGTACATGCGAACGCGCCGGGCTCTCATATCTCGTGCCAGTATGAAGGGGTACTTCGACTGCATACGCTGGTATCGGAACTGACGGTTATGCAGAAGACAAGGGTGTTGACTCTCAGTCTGAGCACTTGAACTAGCCATTACCATATTGGCATAACTGAAGGCTGCCCATGGACGATCGAGATGCTCCAGAGCAAGGGCAGGGTCTCTCGTCATCTTCCATGGCTCTTCACAAGGCTCTCTGCTTGATCATGGTCGCCATGATGCACGGTAGTTAGCTTTCCAGCTAGGGAACAATCGCGCATGGTGATTCAACAGGTTCTGCATTGGCAGAATAACAAGTCTTCGACCTGCTAACAAGCCACATCGGGCTAGCATGTACAGCAGCAATACGCATGGACGCAGACAGCATGTTCAAAGCGCCTGCACAGAAAAGAAAACAAAGAACTTACGTCACGTCAAGTTGCGACATGTTCTGGAAGCTTTGCCTCTGACAACGGCTGTGGGAGGTTTTCTGACGGCTCGGCGGTTCACGAGATAGAATACCTTGGAGCCCCACGCCTGAACGGTGAAAACTTTGAATAGAACCTCGCAAGACATGAGTTCCAGTAACAGTGGTTCTAGATGACTCTAAGAACCAGTTCGAGATCATTTACGTCACCGTGCCTTTAAACAAACTTTCGAATAGGCACGGATCCCTGTACATTGCTTGCATCTGCCTCTGAACCCTGCATCATCTCTTCCCACGAAAGATGAAGCTGCCAGGTTCGAAGACTCGGCATTTTCATGATTCGGCAATTATTATGCGGTCAGGAACTTGGCTGTGGACTGAGGGTCCAAGAGCCCCTCTTGACCGAAAAAAATAACCAGAGCGGTCAATCAAGCTGGTAAAGCAAAGGATTCACCGCTTCCAGGGATAACAGGCTGATAACCATCAGATAAGGGTCCTTGGAAAAAATCATTGACACGACGTCGGTCGTTCTTTCCCTCCGTGGTGAATTGCCCCGTATCGGTATTTCGCGAAACTTGGCATCTGAAATACAGGGGCAGCAGTACTAGCGCAGACCCTAGTATCTCTCAACCAAACTTAGCGTGCTTGTCGCTTAGCGGTACCTTAGGCTAAGATGACCCTCTGTAATTGGCCAGTTTCAGATCTCCGAATGCCTGAAAGGCGATGACCTGAGACGTAACTCGTAAGTATCGGCACCAGTGTATGTGTATTGTAAGTCCAGAGACCACGTAGATGCACAGGTGTCTATCATCATCACCTGGACTTATGTCATTTCAAACGATGCCCTTCGGATCATTCTACTTAAGCTTGGTACCCATCGTGAACTCTTGTGCTATCGAGGCTTGATGAATTATCGTTTCCTCCTGTCCGAGGCTCCTTTTACGGAGTCAGCTACTGCCCGTCTAAGGACCGCCGGGGTGATTCACCCACAAGTAACTCCCCGTACGGGACACGGTGACAGGTACCCGTGGTTTGCTTACCGCTTAGCGAGGTAGCTCCCACCACGCGGGTAATGCGCTAAGTTTAGTGGCTCCGGAACAGGAGGGTCTAATCCAGATATGGCAAGACGTGGCCATGGCACGGCTCTCTGATTCGATCAAGAAGACTGCTGTTTTCGGAGACCCTCTATGAACCCACTTGGTGCCGATCACAATTATATCGTCACAATTTTTTCTCTCACATGCAAACAGCTTGAGGCAGTGCTCGTAGCGCGGAAGAATGCAGAAAGTATTCCACCTGCTGGCACTGGCAACTAAGGGGGTGTTTAGCTTCCCCGGGCATTTTCGGATCTGGACCCTTATGGAACACCACCGATGAAATGAACTCCTGGTTGGCCAGTCCCTGCACATTAAAACCGTTTCGATCGTGACCCCACTACTCAACAGAAGTTGTTTCGACGTCCCCTTCCACCGCTACCTACATAACACGCACGGCACAAGTGCAAAAATCACTTTTCTCTCTTACAGAGTACTCCACATTCTCTCGAAAAATTCAGGACAAAATGGTTCGAGGTATGATTTTTTGATGGAGTTCGATCTCCGATGTGAATGAGCCTTGACTGACTTGATAACAAAACAGCAATTGAGAGTGGGCAAAACCAGTCGCCAACTCTGGATCAACTGAAGAAAGCCATCCCTCCGGAGTGCTTTGTCTCGTCGCTGACAACTTCGCTGTTGTACCTGGTCCGAGATGTGATTTATGCCACAGTCCTTGTAGCGCTGGCGCTGCAGATCGATAGTATTCCATCCCAGTCCCTGAGAGTCGTAGCATGGACGTTGTACATGTTCGCTCAAGGATGTGTTGGGACCGGAATCTGGATTCTGGGACACGAATGTGGTCATGGTGCTTTCTCCAAATATGAGAAGGTGAACGACTTCCTCGGCTGGCTTACTCACTCTTCACTCCTGGTTCCCTACTTCTCGTGGAAAATCACTCATGCTCGCCACCATCGCTATACCGGACATATCACCAAGGACGCTGTCTTCGTCCCTGAGACAGAGGACGACCTCAAGAATCACAATGTCTCTCGTTTCAATCAACTACTCGACATGGCCGAGGAGACTTCTATCGTTACGATTTTGCGACTACTCCAACATCAATTGATGGGATGGCAGTTGTACCTGATTTTCAACCTCACCGCTGGAAAGCAGAGCTTGCCTAATGGCGAGAAGCTCGAGCCCCGACGCGACATGAGCCATTTCACAATGTCTAGCAAGCTCTTTCTCCCATCGCAGAAGATTTTGGTCGCAATCTCAGATCTTGGACTCCTCTTGACTCTGGGTTCTCTTTGGCTTGCTGCCCAGCACCTTGGTTACCAAAAGGTGGCGCTCCTGTACTTCGGACCATATCTATGGGTTCATCACTGGCTAGGTAAGACATTCCTTGCTCTTCCGCTCTTGGCGCGTGCACTGACCATTACCCCTTCAGTGGCAATCACATATCTTCACCATACGCACCCGGATGTGCCACACTACACCGACGAAGCTTGGACCTACACCAAGGGTGCTCTGGGGACCATCGACAGAAGCGTGGGTTTCATCGGCCGACACTTCTTCCATGAAATCATCGACTACCATGTTGTCCACCATCTATTCCCCAGAATTCCATTCTACCACGCAGAGGAAGCAACCAAGGCCATTCTACCATTACTGGGATCACAGTATGTGGAAGCCAAGGAGGAATGGTTTATGCAGTCGCTGTTCTCTACTTTCAAGTCCTGCCAGTATGTCGCAGAGAAGAAAGGCGCCCAGAGTTCCAAGGGTGATGGCAAACTATTCTGGGTCATCAAGGGCCGCAGTGACTGATAGGTTATTCCGGGTGGCCAACAACCTATCCATTACTTTCCACCAATGGATTTTCCTTTTTGAAATGCATAGCGGGAGGGGTGCACGATAGACAACGCTAGATTAGACACGGATAAATCGTCCTTTATCAGATACCCATAGACCACTCTGACCAGAACAATCCTACGAAATGCTGCTACGTTTAGAGTTACTCTGTTCTCACAATTAACTTGCACTCTATCTGAGTCCGCAGGTGGACCTCCAAAACATAAACACATCAACGATTTGGTATATGGACGCCTTCTCACGACCAATGCTAAGGAATCAGCTGTCTGGCGTCAGTCGTCTATTTTTTCGACGTCCCCTGCCAAAGGCACAGACGAACCCAATCTGAAAACCCTCTGCTCGAGAAAGGCTTTCCACTTACTGCTGAAACGGAAGTAGAGTCCCAACAACAAGGACATCGCGGAAGTAGAGGCAAAGTACATCCAAATGTTGTGGCTGATGGAGACCCCACCAACGTCATCGACGTGGAAAAACATCATGCTGAAGAATGTCGCCAGGAACGTGGCGGGCAGGAAGACGACTGAGACACCCGCCATTTTCCTCATGAGGAGACTGTCCGTTCTCGCGTCCTGCGCCATGGAAATATTCACATCACTGTCATGCTTTGCCAGTAATGCGACGAGCACGCTCCATTGCGTGTCAATGCGCCAGCTCAAGTCGTGTGCCTGGACAGCTTGAGTTCTCTGTTGGCTCTGGTATTGGCCTAGTGCATCGAGTATTTGCTGCTTCAGCGAGTCGTCTTGACAATTCTGGAGAGCCAAAAACCTCGGCAGTGCCTCTTCAAACACCCCAAAGAACTCTCCCGTGCACAGCGAGTGCCGCGCGACGGATCTGATGTAGCCTTGTGCTCCTGCCGTGTCATTCCTCTGGATATAGAGTCTTTCTGTGGGCAGCGGGAGCACATTGCGAAACAGCTGTCCGAAGCCCGTGTTCTGCTCGAGTTGGAGAACAGTGAAGTCGAGAGACCATCGTGATTGCTCTAACTTCTGCAGCCATATTCCTAGGACGGCGAGGAGAATCTGGAACAGGTGGACTGATCCGAGCCCGTCAAATTGGGAGGTCAGGCGTTCGATCTCCCATTGTAGGTGGACACCCATGATAAGAATAAACGTCCGCTTGGCGTGGAAATCATATCGAGCGTACACTAGTTCGAATTGTGATGACTTGAAGCAGATATGGTAGGCGCAAGGGCCACTGTGTCCAGGAGCGACCTGTTCGTGTGCCTCAGAGTTGTCGCTGCATTGTGAGACATGCTGCCACGAACCTCCATTATTTTCGTGAAGAAGCTCAACCACGTTTGGAGGGATCTTGAAACCCGTCAAAAAGTCCTGCCACGTAGTCTCTCTCATTCCAAGCTGGATGGTTGAATAACTGGTGCTGTAAAGTCGCCACTGGGGGATAAACAAAACCCTGGTACAAAGGCACGAAGGAGAGCTCATCTCTTGGATTCTGGACACCCCTCTGCCATTCAATTGAACAGACTTCATGGTCGGGCCACGGTCAGTGAAGTCAATATATGGGAGGTCTCCATCACTGTCTAGGTACTCGGTATCCCGAGTATTCAGATCAACAGCTTCGTTAGGGTCCATCACGCGTGCCACAAAGTACTGACAGTTATATGGCCACTCATGATGTCCCACTTTCTCTGATTCGCCAATACGTGAGGAGAACTCTCCATGTCTTCTCGCAGCCCATGCTCCTTCCCTCCACCCTCGATCTATTGGCGACTGGGCGAACCTTCGACCAGAGCTCGGTCCTCGAGCGTCAGCATTCATGACGATGCGCGGACTTGTACGATGCCCCGGCAGAAGAACGATAGCAGCGACGGATCCTGTCAAACGTCTGTTTCCAACTCCGAGAATTGAGTGGGAAACAATATAGTTTCATATGCGAGGGGAACGGCTCGTTCCAGGGTCCGCTCGGGGCAGTGCATGGCCTCCATCACCATGTAACTTGACACTTTGCCGGCTCTCCCCATCGTAAAAGATATCAGGTCGCCGTCCGAAAACAAAGGAAAGGCTTCAACGGTAAGAAGAATGACGGAATGATATATCCAAGATCCGCCAGCATGCCTCGTTGCCTTGCATAAGCGTTCTTTGCCCGACGCGGACCTGGCGGAATGGCGTTCCCCGTAGATGTGGCCTTCGAGCTAGTCCACCAACTGATTAGTGCTCAGACGGGGAGGCAGAGCATCGAAGCCGCGGATGCGGCAGTTGCATCTCGCTCGTGTTCTTGGACCACGAGACCACGACTTTCAGGATCTTACAGTTGTATGAATAAGAAAGCGATGAATATAGGAGAGGCGAGGGGAAATTCTGCGGAGATCTCGGTAACTGATGACACGACTGTCACATTTTATAAGTCCTTTGCACGCTATCACATCCGATAAGACCATGTTTGGAGACATGCATATTGCAAGGCCGCAACCGCGAGCAACGCCTGCATTGGACTGCGCTGAAGTACACTGACTATTGTCTGATGGGTCATCCACTTCGAACGATTCATTCAATAACGTTATATCTGTATCCCAGATCAGGACAGTCATGGCCTGGCGGAACAACAGTATCCCCACATGAACCACTCTTCCCGAACAGGGGTCCTCCTTTATCCTGCTTCTCCAGAGGAATGTCATGGGATACAAGGCAGCTGTCTCCTAGACACTCAATGGCCAGCGGCAATAGCAGCCCCCGGCATGAGACGATTGGGAGAACGCACAGCACCGATCGTATCCAGCCATTTGACCCCGCTCAAGGCTCTACGTAAGCGTTTTCCGAAAATGTCTGGAAGGAACATTCTTCAGCAGAGATACGGCAGGGGAGCCAGATAACTTACACATGCCCACACTAGTTAGCGAGAGACACAGAGAGACTATTCCATATGTCCTGAACACAGCACCAGGGCCTTTGACAGCAGCCCAAGAATTGATGAAAGTCGAGAAGCCATAGAACAGCAAGTTCTTTGCCAGCATTTGTAGGATGAATATCTCGGTTGCGTCTGCAGGAAACGCGTCGCTGTAGTGTTGTTATAACGCCATTGTTAGCCAAGAACCCGAACCGTTCATAGACAGTCATTTGAACCAATGTACCACGGCAAACATCAATCGAGGGGGTCAAATGAACCTACAGGATGTACAAATTGGCACTGACAGTGGCAATAGTGATACCAGTGCAGACGCATCCAAGACAGAACGAGCCAACGAAGTATCCCTTAGGAGTCGCATGCTCGACCCTCCACATCCAAAGGAACCAGCCGAGGGCATACAGCGCCACACTGATAATCTGGGCTGGGATGCGGAACTCGGGTTCGTACGTACCCCGGTTACGTCTGACCAAGAAATTTGCAATGGCGTCCACGAGATATGCACCGGGGAGGCCTCCTATCACCCCGCCGAGGAGACCACCGACAAAGAAGTAGCCGTTGCCAGCGGGAGTGAGGAGATACGGTGGCCCGGACCAGATTTGTGCAACAATGTAGGCCGTAGAGACGTATAGAGCCTGGGGGCACAACACATGCGTTAGAGCGATGGCTTTGCGTTACACAAGGGGAAATCTTACCACTGCGAGACCGGCAATAAGGAGTGTCTGTTTAAGCGAATTAGCTTCCGCCAACGGTCAAAGACGATCATTTCGAATGCGATCACTGACCCATATAACGGCAGGGTTGAGTAGGACAGCCAGAGGAGTAAGTAGCAACTTGAAAATGTTCTCGTCCGTGTAGGTGCCGCTGAATAGAGCTAGACTGCTTATGTAGCTTTTCCTTGGGATGGGGTGAGATCCTGATACAGCCTTTGAATCAGAGAACTGTGGTTTAGCGTCAGTACTGGCTGTATCCTCTAATTGCTCTGATTGTGCGACTTTAGAGGTGATCGAGTTTTCCTCGAGTGATGTCGGCAACGTGCCTATCCTCTGTCCGCCAGAGATGCGGACGAACTGCGTTTCAGGGAGGAAGAATATAATTGCCAGCGCACCGATGATGGTGAATGGGAGATGTATGATGAACATATACTGCCAGCCGAGATTTGCCGTTATGGGACCGCCGATGATAGACACCAGAGACGCAACACAGGTTAATGTGAGCGTGATCGCTCCTGTGCGGACGGGGCGTTCGTGGACGAAATACATGTCGCCAACAACAGCGATCGAAAGGCTTTCGAACGCCGTGGTGCCAAATCCTTGGAGCAGTCGGCCGGCCATGAGTGTGTTGTAGTCTGTGTTTGCGGACAAGCAGACTGCCGTGCCAATGATGCCCATGATGCCTGCGAACACGAATTGTGGTCTTTTACCATATTTTCGCGCCAGTGCTGATACAACCGGTCTTGAGATAGTTAGGTTAGTGAAGGGGCAATATGTGAGTCTGATGGGGAGATGGGCACTCACCCAATGCAGCCGACTAGTAGAAGTTGGTAGCCGGATAGGACGGCGATTTTGTCGAGGCTGACATGGAAGACGGTCGTCAGGAGGACGGTTGCTGGAGCTAGAATTGGGGCGGGTACTGATGCGAGGATGATAGTGTTCAGAAAGACTACTGCGAGGGTGAGATCTTTCTTCCATCTCGGCCAATTCTGACGGTTTGTGAGTCAAAGGACCAGAAGGGAGGGCAATGCTACCTACTAATGGATCGTTGGGATCATTCGATGGCTGAGGGACTAAAACGACATCTGAGTTCTGTCCGACTGATAAGTGTTTGACACATGAAATATCTCCCAAACATGCCATACCTTTCCATGCGCATGCTTGAAATTGAAAGCTGCACTCCGATTCTCCTTGTCAAGGAGAATGACAGTACCGGGTGCCTCCCCATCTCGTGTCTGTAGGACTCCCAAAGGCATTTTTTCAATATCTTTAGCAAATGGGGGATTACAGGAGTGACATGGACTGCAGGAAGTATTATATCCTATCTCAAGATTCATGTCGGGGAGCTTGCTGAAACGTGTCGAAGTCTAAGCTCTTAGGAGATTTTTCGACCCACCTCGCCTACTCATCGGCACGTTGGTGATGGTCAAGTTCAGGTCCGGGGTCCCCGCAGCAACGTAGATCCGGGGTCAATGGGTCCGACATACAAGGAGTAGCTGATTTCGAGGAATGTGTGGTCAAAGTCAAACTATCGGATGGATGAATCCGATGCCGAGATCATGAACGTTACCTGCATTGCTGGCAATTTCTAGCTCCAATCACGGCTGCAATCATGCGCTTGCTGTCGTATTATGCTTTCCTGTTTGAGTATCCTTTCGGTTTGGTAGCTGCATAACGAAATGCACTCGAAGCACCGGGTGTGACTGAAAAATAATGATTCATTTGTCAAATAGTCGAGTCAAAGAACCTGCAACACGTCAGTGACAACCCAGAACTTACTCTCCACCGTGACGATACCACTCGGTACTCACGTACAGATCATAATTCCCAAAAGATGGCTCATTGTGGCCCATAAGGAGTCCGAAGTCTGAAATGTTCGTGTTGAAGTCCCAAGCTTGTTCCAACAGCCCAGTCTCGTTAAGCTGGCCTTCAACTTCTGGAAGGGCCTTTTGGCACCACCCAAGGCTATCCATTGACTGCAGGATTTGGAGAAGTTCTCTAGTACTATCGCTATGCCGCTCTGAGATGGAGAACGCATCTGCCGTTAGAAATATCTGGATTAGCTCAAGCACGTAGTTAAAGTCTAAAGGCAGTCGACTCGAGAGAGTATTGTCACGCTGCATGACTTTGAGGATGTGGAATGACTTCTCTGCCGCTTCAATGCAGACATGACTCAACTCGTGGAACTTAGCCTTTTTGTCATGATCCGTCAACTCATCCCGTCTCAACACACTACAGAGGAGGAAAGAGCGAGTCGCAAGAATCAAGACGCTCCAATACCGAACGTGAAGGAGACTGATACATCTTCGATACGAAGAAGCAATATGATCCGTGAGCAACAAGTGTGGTGGCAATTCTTCTAGCCAATGCCGTAGTGCGTTCAAGAGGTCGGAGACTTGAGAAAGGACAACGCGGCCTGACGTTGAACTTGGGTACACGACTTCAGTCGTACGCTTTGTCAATCTCGTGAGTGATGATGACGCTTGAAGATAAAATAACGGCACCCTTGGTCCTAGGTTCAGGATCTGGGTCAAGAATAAGCAGGACTCTGTCCTTGGATGAATCATACTTACCTGTTCGGAGGGGAATTCCGGGGAACAGCTGACAAGGGCTTCAGAGAAGCTGCAAGGCTTGCCAGTTTTTAGTGCTATCTCCTGGTCAAAATCATACAATGTCCACCAAATGGCTCGGGCGTGCTCTTTGTCGACGACACCATGAGAAAGGGAATATTTGTCCATATGAAGGCCAAGAGAAAAAGCTACACGGGTCGCCAGACCAGCGTGCAGATAAGCATTGTTAGAAAAACAATGCGCTTGCAATGCCAATGCCTAGCAGTTTTTAGCAATAGTACCTTATATCGCACGATAACACTCACTAGGAGAATAAGGGCCCGGACACTGTCGAGGTCAGCCTCGTCACATATCTCAGGTACCATTTCCTTTGCTATGGCAAGATATTCGGAAGATTTTGTGCCCTCACGACTGTTTTTTGAACTCATGGACCCTATGGCGAAGATACAGCACAATGAGCATAGCCACGAGACACTAATTGATGCTGACATAATGTCAGAGTACGTTTTTTCCAGTCTCGTATGGAAAGATTCTGAGGAATACAGCCAGTACACGCAATGAACATCTTGGAAATAAGATGAAATGTATGACCGGCAAAGCTCCTTGTGAGGAAACCAAGCCTTTTGTGGAAATTTCAAATTTGCTGGAGACGATGGCGTGGCGGGCGGCAAAGTTGCTGTTCTCATTGGGGGAATCAAGTCCTCTTCAAACCTAGCATCTGTATCTGGGTCAAGCCGGCGAACGGCTGCGTTGAAACTGATTCCAGAGTCGGGTCCAACGTATCCTGTAGGTGTCAGCTAGAAGCTTCGGAGGTTGTCTGAGACCTACTATACTCCCCACTTGAGTCTACCATCATGCATCCCAAGTTGGCGTGGAGATTCTGGATTTCTTCAACAACAATTCTCTCCTCGGCTTTGGGGGTGGACGTAGCATTCTGAGGTTCTACAACAAGGGATTGTAGGACATCTTGGTCCGAAATCGCCAACGGTGTTGTGATGTCGACGACATCGAGTTGTGACGCAACATCGCGCAAGACCGATAGATTGATATCTTCAGTAGAGATCTGATGTTGGACAATTTTCTTTAGTAGCGCATATTCTTCCTCAGACACATAGTAGTAAGGCCGCTGCCTTCTCTTCCCCTTGTCCGTTTGGCACTCGGCGTTGATGCTTTTGCAATAATCACATGGTCCGGGATCTAAGACGATAAGTTACTCTTCAGGTCTTCCGTAGCAAGTTATGAGGGTCTACCTGGATTCTTGCACTGCACAGCCAACAGCCATCAGCCGTGCCCAGTTTCTCATTAGAAAATGTCCTTACTTTTGTCTTCCGGCTTCTGCATCTGTCACAGCTAATAGCAGTCCGATCGACCTTTTTGCGCTTTCTATCGTAAAGACCAGCCATTAGAACTCCGTTGCGATATTCGGTAATTTCATATCGCAATGCGCACACCACGTTGCAGTGTTATCAAAATACCGTTGACTCCCTGAGTAACATGAAACAGACCGACAACAACGGTGCTGGTTGAACATGAAAGTCGCCAGCCGAAGGCCGCTGAGGGCTAATAACTAAACCCCGCAATTTGCACATGTTGTGGGGGAGAGCCCTTCGGACTTCGGCAGTTCTAGTCCATTACTCATACGTAGTTCGAGGTCAAGTTTAAGTACCTTAGGTAGCTAGGTACGTCCTACATATGTAATTAGCCTGTGAAACTCCTCCCGAGGCCACACAAGCTATTTGGCCCGCTCCTATGTCCATGGATCTACGCACGACGACAATACCAAGCAGACTATCAGCCAGTGATTGAAGCATATTGCATTGCCTCTTCAATTCGCGTACTTCCCGCACTAAACAACTGATTTGAGAGAACCATGCCCAGGTGGATCTAGAGCCTCACACATATCCCTGTCTGGTGATGATGTTGTATCCTGGATCCTCAATTTGGATATCCGTCTTGATAAGGAAGTCCAGAGGCATTTCAACTAGCATACCTCTGATTTTTGCTAACTCTTCCTTAACTTGTTTGACACCTTCCTCTCCACTTGGAAAATTGCTCTTAGCAACATGTCCCCATTGAGCCATTTGCAAGCCGTCTGGTCCAGTGAATCTCTTCCAGAATAATGTCTGGTATTGCAGCCAAGTTTTGGCCGTGTCATCCGGCATCGGAGCAAAAACCTTACGAAATGCAAGTGTGTTATCGTGGGCGACTTGGTTCCAATGCTTTTGTGTGATATCGTGCAATGGATCTGCAACCACCTCATCCAAGAGCGAGCCAAAGTCGTATTCATTGGTTCCCGGGGCAGGGAAAAAGTGACTGTCAGGTTTTCGCATATCCTGGGGCGGCAGAAGGCCCAAATGCTTCCGAAAAAGATATCGTCGTAGTGTGGCTGCGAATTTGCTAGCTTGGTATGGTTTTCCGTTCATTAGAGTCTGAAGAGGAGTCTGGTCTTCGATCACCAAGGCAACTTCAGAATCGCGGCTGCCTTTGAGCGAACGGTCATTGAGGTTTGCAGACCCGATGACCACAACCCGGTCATCGGCAATCATTACCTTCGAGTGGACATACAATTCCTCACTGACAAAGGCGTCGATTTCTGCTATCGACCCACCACCCTGCCATGGGACTTTCCTGATGTCCGTATTATTTGCCATATAACACGAACTCACTGTGTCCCAATCGCTGGTATGGCTTGATACCTTTTGATATTTCTGATATGCTTCATGGTTTTGCGTTACCTCGTCGCCTTCGAACTCGCCGAATTCCTTCTGCGCACGAAGACCGAAAGGATCCACGATGTCGTCATGGTCCTGACTCGCCTGGGTATACTCGACTCCACTGGCTTTTTCAGTCTTTTGCAAGATAGCGCTCTCATTGATACGATCGTAATTGCGTAAATTGTAGAAACGAATGTAGTCGCCAGGCTCAACGCCCGCCCTCTTAATCTTTTCCAGAATACTGAAACCCCCACGATTGATGGACTTATATTGGAGCTTCATGATTGCCCGGGGAGGATGTCCTGTGATTAATGCTTGAAGGTCCCCTGGGAATGCAGGTACCGAAGGCATGACCACAATCACCTTGTACTTTTTCTTCTCTCGAGCAGCTTTCAAGACCCGCTGGACAAGTGCCTCACCCACCCTATTCCAGACTGTACCAATCCAGGACCCTGTAGCTGTGATGAAGAATTGGTGCTCTAGGTAAACAAAATGTTCACTTTTCTCGATGATATCGATGTAGGCGTTGTATACACTATGCTCCGTGGGTAAAGCACTGCTCCAATTGGCCACACTGCGGACAAATTGACAATTCATGTTGCCTTGTGCTTGGAGGTTGTGGTTTGAACTCGAATTAAGGTCTGTCGTGATCTCCGGTAAAGGTTCGTAGCGTTGATCAGCAGGCAAGCCAGTGTTATATTTCATCTTGTGGATGAAATTCCATCTTTGAACAAAATGTTTGCAGACATCCGAAACTGCCGATCCTGTAAAACTGATTGAGATATCTTGCCATCCCATTCGCGAAGTTGTCAACCGACTGAGCTTATTATGCTCCCATTTATCGAGATTTTTGAAATCCATCACTCGGGCGTTATTATAATCTTGGCCTGGGAATACAATCTCGTCGAGATTGCCAGGATGAGCATCAGCTATGGGATGCTGTATGGTGTCCCACCTCCCGTAAGATAGATCGATACCGCCCATGAATACTAAGCTCCTGTCACATATCACAACTTTCTCGTGATGAGCCCAGAGAAGGGTCGGACCGCCAGCGATGGCGAACATACTTTGTAGAGTATCGTCGGATATTTTGCCTAGCCCTGCGGCTCCACCAGCAACGACACTTTGAAGAGTGCTTTTAGTTGATGATATTGCACCTTTCACACCAGAATAATGGTCCGGGTATCTGAAAACGGAGATGTTTGGGTGTAGGGCTTCTAGAGAATGCTTGGTATGGTGGGAAGACACTGCAATCATGTTGTCAGATCTGCTGCATCAAAATATCTCCCAACCGTACAAAGCAAATTTATCTACGCCTTGTACGCGACTGTGGATTACTCACAGGACATGAACTGTGGTACCTCTCTGAACACCACCACGTTGACTTTAACACCACGTTCAGCCGCGGCCTGTAACATCCTATCGAGCCGATACTTCTCATTTTCCGACGGGGGACGTCTCAAATAGACCTCCGGGGAAAGAAACCCTGTCGCATGTCAGATCATTCCTATTTCACACCCGTGTTAGCAATATCACTCACATCCAAGTATCCAGATCGACTCCTTGACCTTCTCTAAAGCTTCAGAAACTGCCCAGAAGTAAGCACAGCCATCCACGTGGAATTTGACACTGTTGCCTTCTTGGACAGGTGCAGAGCTGTTATATCGATGTCTCAAGCTTGCATCTGGGGCGCCGACTAAGCCTGAGACGACATTTGTGATACTCCCTAAATTGATTTTGTTGGTGACATTATCGAGGTTTGCAGATTTCTGCAGGTTATGCGCTGCTGCGGACGCCTTGTTGATGAGGAACGACATCTCAAAAATTCAATAAAGCAATGATGGATCCTCAACCACACGAAACTGAGCTTCATGATGGGAAATCGGCGCGTATTTATCGTGACACTCGCCTTTCAGCAGGCTGTGATGATTTCTGCCTCATAGTCCATGCTTGCTTCTAATGGTCCACCAACTTGCAGATTCTTGTTTTCCCATCGCATGGAGCGGTACAAGGGTTGAAGGTTCCTCCCAGAATGCATGATTGGTTCAATCGGACTGCCAGGAAGCATTTGATCAGATCGTCTGTCAGCTGCATGAGAATCATCTGCAGAAGAACATGCTATCCTTCCTAATCAGCATCACCTGGGGAGCAAGTGAGCCCGTGAATCTGGGTCTATACGTGAAAACCCCGCATAATTCATGTAAAGATGTGATGAAATAATTGTTCAACCGTATTGCTGAACAATTAATGACAGCAAAGGAAAAGCTTTGCTGCGCCTCCAAGAAGAGTGTACGTAAGCTCATCAGAGCAGTAGCCACCGCAGATGACTATTGGCCGAGGAACAACACACAGGGAGGAGAAGGAAGATAGCCTGCAGCACATCCTACACTTTGAGTAAACACTTCATTTCGACTCGGTAGAGGTGTTGACAGCCAAAAAGGACTCTGAAGAGTCAATGGATCAGCTGGTGCTCGACTTGAAAGAGGAGAAGGACGGTTTTCACGTACAACCTATCCTGTCTCACGTAAATGAACACGAACCTCTTCGCTTATCTCCAATCATCCTAGGCGAAGCCGCATAGGCAGCACAACTCCCTTGCTAGCGGCAACGCCCAGCGAGACCTGGTCTTCAGCTGCCAGTACTTGCGTTCCACTCCGACATATCTCTGCTGGACTTCAATTTCGAATCCGGCAGCATGTTGAGTTCTCATGAACCATACTAGTGCAAGTATTGGTCAAGATATGGCCATCATACATAGCGACAATGGAATACCCAATAGGCCCAGCATTCCTTCCGGCGATCTGATGGAAGCATTATATGAGCAGAAAAGCCGCCTCCCTAATTGGAGCTGCCCAAATACCATTCTCGATCTAAAGCAATTGTTGGCTCACTCGAGAGGAGGCCAACTTCACCATCAGCAACATGTTCAAGTTTAAAGGAGGGACAAGTATCAACATCAACAGCCATGAGAACCAAAACCCCGACCCGATAGTAGCTATCTATCCACAAAAGGCGGCAGAAGATGCCCCATACTCATTAGCAGAAGCGGGCCTCCGTTCAGCCATTTTCATACCCGCAGATTTCAGATTCGGCTTGGATGGGAAGACGCCTGTTGTGCTGGTCCCGGGCACAGGATCATTTGGAGGCGAAGCGTTCCAGCATAACTTTGCAAAGCTGCTGCGTGGAAGCTCATTCGGAGATCCAGTTTGGTTGAATGTCCCTGGAAGGATGTGTGATGCTTCACCGAAGAATGCAGAGCATGTTGCTTATGCTATCAATTACATCTCAACGGTCTCGAACAAGCAGGTAGCAGTCATTGCTTGGTCACAGGGTAACCTCTCCACTCAATGGTCACTCAAGTATTGGCCGAGCACTCGTGCCCAAGTGAGCAATTTTATCTGCCTCTCGGCAGATTTTCGAGGAACGGTCAATGCCTGGGGTTTATGTCCCATCCCAGGGACAGTGCCTGGCACCCCAGCTGTCTGGGCGCAAACCAGAAACTCGAAATTCATCGCAGCTCTTCGATCTAATGGTGGCGATTCGGCATACGTCCCGACAACATCAATATACTCCGCGACAGATGAAGTTGTACAGCCCCAATTTGGTTCCTTTGCATCTGCCTTGATGAAGGATGAACGCAATGTCGGAGTGACCAATTGTGAAGTGCAAGTACAAGCCAGATTCACACCGGCGGGACTTGCATATTCTCATGAGGGAATAATGTATCACCCCCTAGCCTGGGCGCTGACGGAGGATGCTCTTACTCATGGTGGGCCAGGTTCTTTGACCCGGATCAACTTGAAGTCGGTATGCATGCATAGGAAAGCACCTGGGCTAAGCCTTCTCGACGCGACACAAACTCAGGCTTTGAGTGGTTGGTGCTTGAAGAGTATTCTCCTCTTCACCCCAAAGCCTTGGCGTGAGCCTGAACTTCCCATATTTGCCGCCGCGGAAGAGACTACATATGTCCCTGAAGTCATTGATGTTGTTGTTCCGCCCGTACCAGCACCAGCCGTAGCTGAGATAGCTATGCCTGGTGCTTCCAGCGCGTGAGAACTATCTAAAGATAGGATTTTTTAGGACAACAATCTGATTAGTCTGCAATTAATTTTTGTTTGCATTGCGTCAACAGAATGTTCGTGTTACTTACTTACTTGGAAGCGTTTATGACCATCTCAATGCTGGGTGGTAGAAAAGTTGCGACAGCGACAAGCCTCAAACGGGGATCGTGCTGGCATTGAAGTGCCTGTTGTTGAGTGGAGACGACCAGGGTACGAATGTCAAGAAGTAGTTTAGCTCGGTCATGAAATGCGCCCCGGGACAACTCCAGTCCGCTAAATCTTGTAAATGATTTCCTGTTCGTAAAAGATTTCTAAGCATCAAGGGCTTCTCATGCTTCAGGTATGACCTGGGAGCCAGCGTATGGGACATCGCCATCACCCATTTGACATGCTGAATTGCAAGATCTCACTACGAGAAAATGCTAGTTGACCTAAAGAACTATATATTCCCAAGTAGGAACTCAAGGAATTGCTTAGTTCAGCGTTCGACATTGTACGATTCTACCTCATTGCGCCTCTGTTCATAAAGTTCTGATAAAAGACTGAGAAGATAACACTGAGAAGATAACACTGAGAAGATAACACTGAGAAGATAACACTGAGAAGATGAAGGTTCTTGTCACTGGCGGGAGCGGCTTTGTGGCCGCACATTGTATCGACCAACTGTTGAAAGCTGGTCACCATGTGGTCTTTACAGTTCGCACCACAGAAAAAGGACAGAACATCATTCGTAATCACAGAGAGACTTCAACTAAAAAGCTCTCATTCGTTGTGGTGGAAGATATAGCGGCAAAAGGGGCTTTTGATACCGCCGTCCAAAGCGAGCCTCCCTTTGAAGGCGTCCTTCATACTGCTAGCCCATTTCATTTCAATGTCACAGATGTGAAGAGAGATATGCTCGACCCTGCGATTAATGGAACACGCGGTATCCTTTGGTCTATCAAGAAATACGCTCCAGGTGTATCACGAGTGGTCCTGACTTCATCTTTTGCTGCAATGGCAAGGCACGGCAACCATCCAGCTATTTACGATGAATCGGTGTGGAGTTCTCTTACAGCTCATGACGCCGAACTTCAAGGCCCTTTCGTTGCCTATTCCGCCAGCAAAACACTGGCTGAGCAGGCTGCGTGGGACTTCATGGACCAGGAACAGCCAAACTTTACGCTGACTACTCTCACACCACCTGCCGTCTTTGGCCCCGTCGTGCACTATCTGGACTCCCTGAACGCCATTAACACGTCAAACACACTCACACGCGATTTGATCCAAGGCAAAATGAAAAACAGCCTTCCTCACTCCCCGATCTTTCTCTGGATTGATGTTCGCGATCTGGCCACAGCGCATGTCAAGGCGCTTGCAGAGCCCAAAGCTAAAGGCAAGAGAATTTTCGTCGTGGCAGGCTTTTATAGAAACTCCGAGATCGCAGATGCCATCAACAAGAATTTTCCTCAGCTACAGGATCGACTCCCTGCCAATTATGCTGCTGAGCCATTGTCGTTCCCGTACGAAATCGATAACAGCCTGTCGAAGGAGATCCTAGGTATTCAGTACAGGTCTTTGGACGAATGCGTTCGGGATAGTGTCAACGCCATGCTCGCATTTAAGGCATGAGGTGGAGATTCTCTAGGAATCTCGTGCAAGCCATCTCGTAAGCTGTGGGCATCGTGGTTGGTATTCTGGGTCCATTTGGTCCCTTGCTATACTTGTTAGAGCCATTAGATTGTTGTTTAGAAAAGTATTAGGACGCCATTCACGCTCCTCTGACAAAGCTGGCCGTCGCGCTCCGCCAGGCCATGCTATCCGTGCAGGAACGATATTGCCAGATTCTGCGGCAGTCTTACCCATGGTGAGGATTCGGTTGTTTTGCTATCATACGTATTCTAATTTTCCACGCTCAGCTGTGCTTGGATCGATCGAGTAGTTTGCACCAAGCCTCAAAAACATGGTCTTGAATCGTGTAAAGCCCGTAAGAACTGTAATGGGACCACGATGACGTCGTAGATACCACAGATCGTGCCACCTGACGTGCTAAGCGAATACCTGGTACACATGCACCAGCAGAGGAGCAAATATTTGCCGATTCTATGATCATTTTGGAGGCGTGTAGCGCCCGCCTTTCAACTTCCACGCTGGGTAATGGCATGGTTGCAGCCAATAGTCTGTTGCACATGGCGAAATATCCGAGATATCTAGTACTGACGGCCATCTCGGACATCTGGTCTTTCGATGAGGACTTAAGCCTTGATCTCTGTATATCATGGCCAAGTGCTTCCCAGTCGTGAAGCCATTTCTCATATCGACGAAGTAGCTCACAGATGTCTTTGGCCAAGCAGATATGTCCCTCAGTACAGTCTTGCGCAACGAGGCTGGTCACCCTCCTGAACAGACCTGGGACATTCGCGGATATCATTGTGAGATCCAGGACCAGCGGCGATCGGGGCCCAAACTCCCCGTCATAAATCATTGAGGATTTAAGTGCTGACTGCCAGCCAGAGTTTTGCAGAAAACACTCAGTATTAGTGATTACCGAGTTCAAAATCTGGAAATTGGTGAGATGTGATCACAAAATTGGACTGTCTGCACACGTACCAGAAGCTCTGCTTGGGCAGCGAGCAAATCCCTACGAAATTCGGTATTCACACTGCCTGGCTCAAAAGACGCCAAAGCTTTAGAGGCTGCCTCCGCATGGTAATCGTTCCCAGGTTCGATTCTGAGCTCGAGAAGCTATATCTTGTGAGAGTTGTTCGTCTTATGTTCGTTCGCTACACACCTCGAACAAATCAAAGAGCAACACGGCCTTGTATAATCCCCAGTCGACCACGGATCGCGCCATCAACGCCATTCTCATGTTGCGAAGGGCTTCACGATAAACAATCTGCAGTTTCATCTGGTCCATTGCTCGTGAACCGTCTACATGAAGTGTCTGATCAATTCTGGCAACAACGCATTCAATCAATAGACTTGTCGCTGTATTCTCATGGTCCTTCTCTGCGAGAGCAAGTAAAGTTCTGGGTTGCGCCAGTCGACTTAGTCTGTTCAACCTCACAATATCGATGTGGGATGTCGCTGGATTGACATGGCGAATCAAATTATGGAGGAGGCTAACCTGAGCTAAATCCATTAACCTGGTTCGGCCTGCTGCTATGGGTAGGACTAGGGCAGGAGCTGAAGACGGCGTTACAGCGGAGCGATTGTCCTTGTTGAGAAACAGACTTAGCCGCTCGTCTGATGAACTCTCACTGTCATGTAAGTCAGAATGGCAAGAGTCGACTATAATGATATCTTGTTGATATTCCTCATTGTGTAGCAGAAAGTCAGGAATTTGACGAAGATTGACCTTAATGCCTTTGCCATTTCTTTGACGTGTCTTAGCTGCGGCGTGTCGAGACACCCGCAAGATCAGCTCGCGATTGGGGGGAAGCTGGAGTTGGCGGCGAGGAGATAAGGAAATGGACGACTGGTGCACAAAGGCAAAGCTCATTGCTCCTGTGACCTTACTAGATGCCTCTTATTGGATTACCCAAAAGGATCGATGCGTTGGATTGGAGTCTCAAATAGCGCGGCAGTAATGAGACTGGACTTGAAAAGGATAGCTGCATGCAAATGCTGCGAAGTGTGCTTAGCAATAGACATAGTCTAATTGAGGTGAAGTTGAAAGATAAGCTAGCACAGTCTCATTCGATTACTGATCCTAAGGCTAAACTAAAATCCAATTTTACTCCCCTCTAACATTTTCTATGAGACTTAATAGGACCAGAACGATACCAATTCACTTCATTTCAGCTGACTGCGAAAATTGTGGGGAAACGAAATGAGAGGGAGAATAGTGCCAGGCCGGTCATTCGGTCCGCAGGATCATTTTAACCACACTTGTTTAATGAACGCCTCGATATCATCAAGCAGGACTTCTGGCTGTTCCATTGCTGCAAAATGTCCTCCCTGGTCATGCTGACGATAGAAAACAAGGTCGCCTGTTGTTGCAGCCCATTTCTTGGGAATTGGTGCCAGTTCTTTAGGAAACCAAGAAAAGCCTAAAGGCTTTCTGATATACCATTCCGGGTTTTCATGTGCGCCGACAACCCCAGGCGTGAAGAGCTAGATCGATGGTCAGCAATTGTTAAATAGCAACGTCGTGTAAAAATGGGCGTTCAAACCTGACGATAGGGATAGATTGAACGTGGAAAGGTCTCAGTCAGCCAATACAGAGTGACTGATGCCAGAATTTCGTCGAGTGGTGGGTCATCATCTGTCCACGCAAGGAATTTTTCGCCAATCCTGGCACGCTACCATCAGCATCAATTATAGTATGCCTGGAAGCTATTCCAGACAGATTATGGGAGGTTCAACAAACCATGCGAGTAGGGATAGAGGATTTGCGGCAAGAACGAGGCCGATAGTACTGGGCTTAGTAGCATGCTGCAAGGCATATGCGGAACCAAGTCGTTTGAACTCGTCGGATCTTTCAAGCCCACGCATCTCTAGTTGGGTGATGCCGTCATCTGTAAACCCCTCTGGGCGAGGCATAATGCAAAAATTTACTGTGTCTGGTCAGGGTAGGCTTTAATTGAAAGCTGATCACACTTACTATGCAGTGCCTTGACCTCTGCATAGGTTGCGGCCATTACCCTTGACACCTTGCTCCCAATATCTCCTCCTTGACAAACATATCCATTTTCGAAGCCCAATTGAATCATTAGTGAGTTCATAATGCTCGCCACATCTTGAAGTTGAAAGTCTCGAGTGGTTGGTGGAGGGGAGGAGAAGGCGTAGCCAGGCAGCGATGGCACAACAAAGTGATATGGCAGAGTTTCAGGAGTATAACGCTTGGTGAGGATATCTAGGATGGAGAAAAATTCCATAACATTTCCAGGCCAACCGTGTAAGAGTAAGACCGGAACTGCATCCTGCTTCTGGGAGAACAATGCCACAAAGTGAACAGTGAAGACATCTCCGCCATGTGAGATGGGAATTAGGAAGTTCGGGAAGCCATTAAAGCGATCCTCACATACTTGCCTAGACTTTCTCAGCTGAACTGATCAGTAGCTTGTCTTTGTTCCATCCTTACCAGTCCCACTGCTCCCATCTTGCCTTAGCGTTGACCAGCCAGTTGCGTGATATTCCATATCTACCGTCTGTCTGCTCTCCTTCAAATGTTGTAGGACCTATCTTGGAGAGTCGCAAGAGCTGATGAAATTCGTCAAGTTGTTGCCTTGGAATCGAAATTTTGTAAGGTAGTGGAGTTCCCTGGGCACCATTCGGAATGGATGCGAAAGATCCTCCCATACTTGCTCAATGTTAACAAGCCCGATCTCCAAAGTGATGTTGAAGAAACGAAGACAAACAGACGGCGCTCTTCGTGAAGATGCAGTTCATCTCCTTGATTTATACTCAACAACTACATATTTCACGCTGGGTCTAAGTGGGACATCTCATGCCCCGTATGGTTACAAAGGCATGTCTCGATACACCACCTTGTCACATTGTATGTTCGCACACGCCTTACAAGGCGGTGTTTGTCCAGTATCAGATCAACATCTTTCCGATTCATCTCTGCATCAGCTTCAAGCCTGCATAACGAAAAACGTAAGTGGCGTAGCAAGACACAGGGGAACTCATAGCGCGTGCCCGGTTTGCGCTACTCACATTTATCTTTGGCAATGCATCCCGTATGAGGAAACTAAACTTCATTGGCGCAAACTATTAGGGTGAAGCCTGAACAAGTGAAGAGCCGCCTTGTGGTTGATGCATTTGAGACGCAAATATTCCGGCGCGCCTTGCATTTGACGTGTCCTGGGACTAGTTAGCGTATCCTGTCCTGGTTTTATCATCCGCGATAGGGGTACCTGACTAATACATTTACCGCTATGAATAATTACTTAATAACATAATTATTACGTCTGCAGTCTGTGGCATACGAGATCGCGGACTTCATTCAGATCTAGTCAGCACTACTATACGAAAGCCTATCGCTCTTGACTTAGTCTAGGGGCATGATTAACTGCCCCAGCCATTTCTCCTTTTCTTGAGTTCTAACGGATAAATTTGTTACTTTCTGCTACACGGGCTAGCTTCGAAGAGCGTGCGGCTGATTAACTAAAGTCGCATTTTGGACGTACAATATTTTGCGATGGAATGTGGGTGTGCAACCAAATATTGAGTGCAAACTACAAAGTATTCTAATGTTTCTGAGAGTACTAAGATCTACAAGAAAAGCAGAAAATCGCCGTTGTGAACCGAGCAAGATCGAATATACCCAATGCGCTTTCTGTTCCGGCTGATTCGCAACGATATTCATCGATTGGCTCAACCAATACCTGCCTTATGACCACATTGGGCGTCGACTTGCAGTCTTTTTTCAGACACTGTTACTAACAGAACTTTCGCAGGCCTAGAGCTAATAAGTGAGTGATGGGCAAATTCGCACTGCGTCTTCAAGCCAAGATCTCGAAGCTTGACCTCGAACATTTGCGGGTTCGAAAGTCTATCTTAATGTCAAGGTGTCTCGATGTCCACGCCCACTTCGATTTCAGGTGAGAAGATTGGTGAAAAGACATGTAGCAACAGTAAAGAGCCTATTGACGCCTACAGAAGAATGCCGAGGGGTCTGACCGCTGTGCTCGTTTAGTTGCAAATATCGGAGCAATGGTGCCGATGGCGAAGTTACACTGCAGCCAGAAAAAGATGCCGATGTAGTGTTGTGAATCTGAACCCTTCCCCAAACCCCGCAATATCCAGAAATGTGCTGGAAATCTGGAACAACTGCGGGACTTCCTACTAGTCACCAGTTAAGCAGTTGATCGGGCTGGGGCACTGTCCATTTGCGGAGAAGCATATTATGGATTGAAGAATGCGGAGAGCAAACCCGTGTCGAAATCGTACAAAGAGTAATCGTGGCGTACCACTTCGTGTGTATCAGTTGTAAATTTTCAATCCTCAAGGCTGGATGAAATTTGCTTTCGAAGGCTTTAGAAATACTAAGAAGTCTTTGAACAAGATATTTGAATCACGATGTCGGATGAATTGGCAGAGCTCAGAGCTGAAGTTAGGAGACTACATGCGAAGATACAAAAAGTGGAAGGTATGCTGTCGATGACAGTTCTTGTCTTTGAAGGAGGACTAACTCGGTTACAGACGAAGCAGAGATCAGGAAAGTCCATTTCAAGTACGGCTACTACTTGGACAAGTGTCTGTACAATGAGGTCAGTCAACAGCCCAACTATAACCTGAGGTTGTTCCTTTGCCAGTATGCTGAAAGAAATTTGGTAAAACCAATAGGTCGTCGACATGTTTTCCGACCATCCAGATGCATACGTAGAATTTCTGGGCTCACGGTATCGAGGCAAGGAGGGCATTCGACGACTTTACATCGGAAGGTTTCAAAACACATTCGTGAAGGGGCGAAATGGACCAGTGTATGGCTTCCTGCTCGATCACCCAATGATGCAGGAGATCGTAGACGTGGACCCTTCTGGCACGCGAGCCTGGGCACGAATCCGAGCTCTTATGTCTGCTGGTACTCATCAGTCAATCCAAGAAGAGCATCCACGAGGGCACGCGCAATGGTGGGAAGGTGGGCTCTACGAAAACGAGTATATCAAGGAGAATGGAGTGTGGAAGCCTTTCCGCTACCGGTACTTCCCTTTCTGGCACGCAGACTTCGATCGCGGATGGTCGCATACCAAGAAGAACTACATTCCCTGGCCAACAAAGACATTCCCTGAGGATCCAAATGGACCAGATGAGTTGATTGAACAACAGATGCTGTGGCCGGATACAAGAGTCATTCCGTTCCATTACGCTCATCCAGTCACTGGTGAGCAAGTCAAGGATGACGACCTCAGGGCACCGAAGTATGGACAGGATGTCAGCACTGCTCTGCCACCTCTGAGTTTGGCTTTGCCGGCGGATCAGCAAAAGGCTCTGGAAGCCGAGAAGGGGAATGGAGTGGAGAAGACTTCTGTGGCAGATGTTGTGAATAGCAACGGCGAGGTTGCTGATGCCACACCTGCTTGAGAACGTAACCAGAGTTGTAAAGCTTGACTTTGCATAGTCATTCGCAAATTTAAATCCCTTAAACCAAGAATATATTTCAGGCAAATAGTATCTGGTTGTGTCTGGATATGGGTAGGATGAAGTTGTAGCTGCCTTCAGTCAAACATAGTGATATTCACATAATGGTAATGTTCGGCACAGCCTTCAGTGATCATTTATTTAGTACTTAGAGCTTTAATGGCAGCCTGAAAACCCTTATAGCATTGCCTCTCGCAATGTCATCCTTGATCTTTTCACCATCTGATCCATCGAAGGTAACACTTCTCCACCACTCCATGCCCTCCTCAGTCTTCTCATATGGCGTGTCAATAGCGAATTGAACTCTGTCTACGCCGAGAAGTTCGACACATAACTTGAGTCCTTGAGTGAAGAAGTTGCCTGAGGTTGTGATGTGGACATTGTGCTTGAAGTAATACGTGTAGTCGTACTTACACGGGCGTGAGGACTGCTTGTGCGGCATATTCAACCAGTGATCGGCACGGTGCAGGTTGAAAGGGATGTTCTCCCCTAAATGGCCGACGACGATCTGCACTTTGGGAAAGCGATCGAAGACCCCTGTAAAAGCAGAAGAACTTCAGTTAGTATTGATTGCTCAAGGTGATGATTCTGAGGACGGAATGTTGAAAACTCACCTCCCGAGCACAGAGAGTAGATATGCCAACTGAGGTCCAGGTGAAACTGGACACCTGCACCCAGGAGATGACCTCTTTTGCCATACTGTGGTGCATCCGATGCTAAATCAGGTGGCGGCGGATATCTAGGATGAAAGTATATAGGTACATCGAGCTCTTCAACAACCTTCCAGAAAGGATCATAATCTATGGTATCATAATATGCTCTCCCCGAACCATCCGAGCCGGTCGATTGATAGTCATTGACCAGGCCACCGAAGAATCCAAGCTCCTGCACTGCTCTCCTGAGCTCGTTCCCAGCTTGAAAAGGGTCATGCATACTCAGGGCAGCAAGTGCTCCAAACCTTGTAGGGTTGATCTTGACCTGTTCGCTGAGCCACTTATTCGATCTGTCGGCCATTTGTTCTGCCACTTGCGGATCTGTCTGCCCTTGACACCCGGGTGAAGTATGTGCAAGGAGCATATACTCAACACCTTGTTCGTCCATGATACGTAAGCGATCTTCGTGTAGGTCAAGTAGCCGCTTTGCATGGCTTGCTGTAGCTGCATCGATGTCAACGAGGCCAGGGATCAGACATTTGATTGTTTCTCCAATGGTTGAAACGGAGCCTGGATCTATCGTCGCCTCTTCGATGGCAATCACGCCGCGCATTTTGATAGATTTTCTGATGGACAAGAACGATGTTCTCTAGGGTTTTGGCGATTGGAATAACGTCGACAAATGATCAGACAACTGACTTGCCTATCCATCTCTCTAAAAAGGTAGCATGTTTTCATTTTGCCCCTTTTGGAAGCGGAGATGCTTGCTGGCGTCCGTGTGGGGAAGAGACCCTGGAGGAGCCACGCAAGAACTGCAATCCCCTCATCGGTAACATGAATCCGAGAGAGTTAATTACCCCAGGTCATGGATTGGGCATCGACCGGGAAAGACAGGACGATCCTGAAAATCCATTTTCAAGGATGAAAACAGCATCCTACCAAGTGGTAGGTACATCTCGGCAGTTAGCCACCACACCTTGCCGAACGGTGCTTAGTCCAGGTCTTGCCATGCTTGGTAAATGGACTTTGACGACTCGCGATTCGCCGAATAGGTCGAGTATACCGGAAGTGTTCATAGGAAGATATGTGATAATTATATTCGATACAGCAATTAACAGCACAGAGTACATGAGGCTGGAGGTAAAACAGATAGAACAATAATGGCACATATTTACGAGCTCGCACCACAGGTTGTGTCGAACTACACGGGTGGTCGTAAGACCACCGACCATGTCAAGTATCCGGAGACTGGAGTGTTTCAAGGGTTCAACAAGCCTTCACGACTCGAAGGCGATGTTTTTGACCTAGAATTTGACGGCGTGATACCACCAGAGATTAATGGAACGTTCTATCGGATCCAACCAGACCATCGATTCCCACCGATATTTGAAGATGACATACACTTCAACGGCGATGGGAGTGTGACCGCAATACGCATCCAAAATGGCCATGCAGACTTCAAGCAACGATATGTTCACACCGATCGATATAATGCCGAGAGTCAAGCTCGGAGAGCCTTGTTCGGGAGGTACCGCAATCCATATACTGACAATGAGATTGTCAAGGGGATCGTGCGGACAGCCGCGAATACGAACATCACATTCTGGAGAGGCGTCCTTCTAGCCTCGAAAGAAGATGGTCCGCCATACATCATGGATCCTGTGACGTTGGAGACAATCGGACGGTACGATTTTGAAGGCCAAGTTCTGACACCAACATTTACTGCACATCCAAAATTCGATCCCGAAACAGGAGAGATGTTGTGCTTTGCTTACGAAGCTGGCGGTGATGGCCACGACGGCTCAAACGACATCGTTGTCTGGACGATTGATGCAGACGGGAAGAAAACTGAGGAGGCATGGTACAAAGCGCCCTTTTGTGGAATGATCCACGACTGTGGCATTAGCAAGAATTATATGGTTCTCCCTCTGACCCCGGTCAAGTGGACTTCGATGGATCGGTTGAAAGAGGGCCGGAACCACTGGGCCTGGGATCCGAAGGAAGATCAGTGGTATGGAGTGGTACCTCGGAAGGGAGGAAAGCCAGAAGATATTATCTGGTTTCGTGCCGACAATGGTGAGTTCTGTGATAGATCCGCCGACAAAGCCCTACTAACAGCTTTCAGCCTTCCACGGCCACGTTGCAGGTTGCTATGAGAACGACGAGGGACAGGTTGTCTTCGATCTCACCGTTGCCGATGGTAATGTCTTCTTTTTCTTCCCTCCACTGGACGAAAAAGAATCACCACTAGCCAAAAGAAACCAACTTAGAAGTCCAACGTGTCGATGGATCTTCGATCCGAAAGCCAAGTCCGGAACTCGAGTCACACCGGCGGAGACCTGGCTGACGAACGGAGAGTTTTCTCGAATCGATGACCGGTATGTAACAAAAGCATACAATCACTTCTGGCAGGCGAAAGTCGACCCAACAAAACCATACGATTTTGCTAAATGCGGTTCTCCAGCTGGTGGACTCTTCAACTCTCTGGGCCACTATACTTGGAACGAAAGAACAGAAGATGTCTACTTTGCTGGGCCGACCGCCACACTTCAAGAGCCATCGTTCATCCCGAAACACGATGGAGGAGAAGGCGAGGGATATATCATTGCTCTGCTGAACCACCTGGATGTGCTGAGGAATGATATTGTCATCATGGATGCATTGAATGTTGCGAAAGGTCCAATAGCGGTCATTCATTTACCATTCAAACTGAAGCTTGGCCTCCACGGGAACTTCGTGGATCAGAGAGATATTGAGGAGTGGCAGAAACGTCGATCTGCCTCAGGTGATCTGGGGCCAGCGCAGGCTGCAAAAGACCCTTTGCCATGGCAAGTTAGGCAGATGGAAACGAGTTCCGGTCCGGCTGATGAGAATCAGGTCAATGGGCATGCCTAGCTGACGACATATCCGTGTTGAGGACAGCTTAGCCCCTGGGTGTCCTCCAACCTCATATTATTCGGGCTTACAAGTAGTCAGTTTTGGAGAAATTGTGTCATCTTCAACAGGCTCATCGGTCGCCCCTGGAAGTCCCAGCCTTATCATGGAGAACACATGTCAAACCAACAGAAATGAAAAGGGGACTTTGTGAACTCTTGTCATTCTTCGTCTACCTTTCATGCCATACATCCTCGAGATCCCACCCAATCAACGCCAGTAGAGATTCTTCATCAACGACATGTAAGTCCCTTGTCATTTTCGCGCCTGCAACGGCTGCAGCCGCCTCGTCTTTCGCCATAGAAACTGTGATCCCTCATGTTAGTTCACCACCCGTAGATCCTGACAGGGCGCCGTAGGCTCCCGGCATTGGAAAAGAACTCACTATGTATATCCACCGCAGCGCGCTTCCCACTCCACATAGCATGCGGCACATTCGTACTGCCATCCGAATTGGCATCGCCAACGGCATATACGCCGGGAAGGTTCGTGCGCATCCCCGTTGTGAAGTTGGAAAACAATTTTCCATCGACTATCGTAACCCCAAGGGCTGCGCCGAGGCCCGATCGCTGGGTGTGTGGGAAAGAAGTGAAGAACACCCCTCGCTCCACGGCCGTGCCGTCGTCTAGGTGGATAATGAATTTGTCGTATTCGGCCTTGTCAACGGCGGAAGCCACCACCGCACCATCCTGTGTACGCTCGATGGCGGTGATTGTCCGATTATCTACCTGCACGTTATATGTTGCGAGCATTTGCTCCCAGTCGGGCTGTTTGGCGCCCAAGGCCTGCAGAACCGCTGGAGTCATAGATCCATTGACGAAAGCGATGAGATCATTGTTCAAGGTCGAAATCTCTTCCACCATACCAGGAATCTGATCTATGGTTGAAAGCAGGCCCATTGGTTGGTCACGATGCTCGTATCCATCGCACCATGGACACCAGTAGATGCCTTTGGACCAGTTCTCCGGCAAGCCTGGTGTTGTAGGGACGAGGTCTTTGATCCCAGTGGCGAGCACGATTTTCTGGCTCGTGTATGCTTTCCCAGTAGCATCGGTCACCATGAAGCTCGTGTCGTTGATCTTCTGTATGTCAACTATGGTGCCATTTTGCATGGAAACAGTCGGGTATAAGGAGATTTGGTCGCGTGCTGCGGCTCGGAAGTATGCTGGTGTGACACCTATGGGAAATAAGAGTCTGATTAGTAGCGGGTCCTTTTCCCTATCTATGATCCCAATCTTAGGATTTACTAACCATCACTGCCGATGATATCGTGTGCATGTCGGGTTGCACCATTGCGATATTCACCTGAATCGATGAGCAGGGCTGTTCTTCGCACGCGAGCGAGACCGCTCAAGGCACTCAGTCCCGCAGGGCCGCCTCCAATAATAATGACTTCGAAATCGGTCGGAGTTTGAAGGGATCGTTTAGGGATTGGCGATGCTATCACACCAAGAGGAAGTAGCAGCGCAATGACACAGATATTCCAGCAAGAAGTCCACATTTTGCCTCTTCGGCGAGAGTTGGTCGTCGCTTGAAGATGAAAGACACAGCAGATCAGCACTTGACTCCAGAGAGGTGGTTACTCTGGGACGCAGCATTTTACCGGCGACGGAGCACATTTTGTGGTCGATCAAAAATCCAAAATATCTCAACGTAGCATCTGGAGAATTCTAATAAAAGAACGCCTTGTTCATGAACCGTTGCGCTATGGTAGCAATGCAAACTCAAGAGGCAATAGTACCCATATACTTCCGGTTCATGTGTGCACTGGGCTCGATCGCGTCCGTGCGCAACTGCCATTGGGCGGTAGACTTTGGTAGAGCCTCAGGCGCACGGTCTTTACGACCAACGCCTATTTTGGGCCAGACTCGGCGAGCTTGGGGAAAGGCAAGGCTGGCTTGGCGCGGAAAGTACTCCACTGGCAATGCTCTGGAAGGATAGCTAGGCTACCACGCTGCTTGCCATCGTTGTAACTATTTTGATGTTCGCTGCTTGATAGGCACAGTTCGCAAGGCTTGGATGTCGCGCATCAGGGCGAATTGGTAAACTCCAGTGAGGGTGCTTTCGCTACCTCAGTCACCGAAGAGGCAGTAGTGGGTAATCTCTATGAAGCGGACAAGTATCTAGAGTAGATAATCTGCCTGATATTCACGGCAGTCATTGGACTGATTGGCAATTCTTGCAAAGCATCATACATAGCTCGATGTGCCCATCGACGAGAGACGAAAAGATGTCCATCAGTTGCATGGCGAGCCTTCCAGGATTCAAGATTGCGGCGGAGGATGGTGGGGAGGAGTGAGGTTCCAGGTGCAAAATGACCCCATATGGGGCTTCGGTCGAGGGGCTCTCTCCACACAACTGGATCTAACTAACTAGCTGCAGAATGCTGCTGAAGTGGATGGGCTTATCAATGCCGAGAAGTTGCGGACCGTATACCACGGAGCATGGCTCCGAGTTCTGCTTCTGAGTGCACGAAATATCGGCAGTTGATATGTTGGTGCTAGCTGGTATTTATCGCCCGTCTTGGCTACATCATACAGGTTTATGACGATAACATTCTGATGATTGCGATCAGGCAAGAACACCAGCTTAACGAGTCATCTTCTCACAGTCGGCGTCAACATGGGTTCGATCCAGGAAATTGAGACGAGGTTGTTCATTAATGGCAAGGTGTGTGCTAATATCTGGGGGTTGCTGGAGAGAGGATGAATTGATCAGTTTCTAGTTTGTGAATTCTTCAGATGGCAAGACATTCCCATTGAGATCTCCAACAACTCGAGAGATCGTTGCTGAAGGTAAGCTATTACTCGAGCGGGATCATTTTCCATGGGGCAGCCGTCATTCTCATCGAAATTTTGTTCGTGGCGAAGGTCTAGAATTGGACTAATGCTGTAGAAACAGTTCACGAGGCCAGTGAGCAAGACACAGATGCAGCAGTCGCCGCAGCAAAGGCTGCATTTCCAGCATGGTCTGCCTTGTCACCAGCCGATAGAGGAGCCTACATGAAGAAGCTTGCTGGCTTGCTCCATCAAAGTGGAAAGGAGCTATCACAACTAGAGGCCATTTCAATGGGGAGACCTATTGGGGGGTATTTCGATAATCACGCTTGTGCGAGCGCATTTGAGCACTATGCTGAAGCTGGCTATGATGCACAGGGTGCCAGCAGTCTGAACACTCCGGGATTTGTGAACATGACTTTCAAGCAACCATATGGCGTGGTCGCTGCGATTATCCCCTGGAACGTGCCGCTGGTCTTCTTTGCAAATAAAGTCGCTCCTGCAATAGCTGCAGGGAATACAGTCGTGCTGAAGAGCAGTGAGAAAGCACCTTTGACGGTAAGTATTTGAGCGCTCGATGACTTCCTCGTGACCGCTGTTCTTACTAATATACGATCAACAGTCTGCAAAGGTCGCCACCTTGATTGAGAAAGTAGGCTTTCCTCCTGGGGTCATAAATGTGATATCAGGCCATGGACAAACATCCGGCGCAATATTGTCTTCTCACATGGACGTCAGGGCTCTGAGCTTCACCGGATCATGTCGCACCGGGCGTCTCATCCAGGCGGCGGCCGCTAAGTCGAACCTGAAAAACGTCATTTTGGAATTGGGAGGAAAGTCACCAGCCGTCATCTTTGAAGACAGTAACATCGACAACGCAGTGGCCGACACACAGAACAGCATCCAGTGGAATAGCGGCCAGGTCTGCATGGCAAATAGCAGAATATATGTACAAGAGAGTATCGCCGATGTATTCGTGGAGAAATTCAAGGCCAAATTCGCAGCTGTCTCTGCAGGTGATCCGCTGGATGAAAACACAAATCATGGTCCTCAAGCCGACGGGGCTCAGTATGAAACGGTTCAGAGATATATCGCTGCAGGTAAGGAGACTGGCCAATTGGTTCTGGGTGGCACTCAGGAAGTTTCCGGGCTATCCGATGCCGCCAGCAAGGGTTATTTCGTGGCCCCTACGGTATTTCTACAGACTGCCGAGGACGCAGCCGTCATGAAAGAAGAGATCTTTGGGCCAGTGGTTAACATCAACACGTTCAAAACCGAAGCTGAGGCGATCGCTAAAGCCAATGACAGCGAGTTCGGCCTGTATGCGGCGGTATATACCAAGGATATCAATCGAGCTATGCGATTCGCCAAAGCGCTTGAGTCAGGAACGGTTGGCGTCAATTGTACGAGTCCGAGCCTCGCCCGAGATATGCCATTTGGTGGCTACAAAAGTAGCGGCATAGGAAGAGAAGGGTTTGGCTACACCTTGAACAACTTCCTAGAGACCAAGACGGTGTTGATCAAGATCGAGGAGTAGCTGGCGAAATGAAGGTCAATATAAAACAGATTTTCTTTTCTTTTTAGAGCCAAAGAAACTCGTGTAGACGTGAATTCGTCCGGGTAGAATGTCCACCTTATAATACATTAAATTCTCAGCTTGTCTTCCACCACTGAAAGCGTCTCGGCTGACATGCTGCAAACCGGGTTCTCAACCTCTGTGTAGCAATGTTGCTTGTGGTCACCTCCCAGCCGAAGGGGGCTGTCGGTCAAGTATATCTCTAAGCTGAGACTCTGCGCTTACAACAGGATCCTTGTTGCCGTACGCCCACGAAGTCAAAGTCCGAAAGTCGCGACGTGAAAGAATAGCTTGCAACCTTTCGCGGAAACTCGACTGTCTTTGGGCAGGCGCAGTATTAGGCCCTTCGAACAGCTCGGTATAGTCATAGCTATACAAAGGGTAATGACGGCCGCTTTCAGACACAATAGGTGGATCAGACAAAGTGATTGCATTCGCGCCGGCAAGAAGATATGTTTCAGAGACCACTGCGTTTGTGGTTCTGGCCGGGATCCGTTCGTCTGTCTCTTCGTGAATCCGACTATGAAGCAATTGCCGCGAGGAAACAGATACTGGTTGTGTCATAGTAGGATCGAATGGCTCCACAGAAGGCATGGGCTCAGGCAGAACAGGAGGAGCCGAGTAGTGACGGATAGGACTCGTTGGCGGCCGGGAGGACGGTCCTGCCACATCATTTTGCATTTGTCTCATTCGAGGAACAGCCTGTAGTCTCTCTAAAAGGCCATACGCTGCAGAACCGGCATGGCTGCCTTCGACCAAGCTCGCATCTTCTCTGAGGATAATAACATCGTCCGTAGCAGCCAGTCGTTCGTTACTCGAGCTGGCCTCGGCGACAGCCTGCAAGGGACTGCTCGTGGCTCTGATTTCCCCCTGCGGAGGCAAGTGACTTTCATGCTGATCAGCAAGGACCAGACGACTTCTCCCTAAGATCTCAGATATGGCATTGATATCTTCTTCAACATCCTCTGCAATAGCTGCCAGTATTCCCTGAATACTGAACTCATACAGTGGAGGCAGCTCATTCGGCTTGATATTGTGATTCATGGTTCTCCTTCCTTGCTGGGCGCGACCTGGAGGACGAGACTGGATTGCGGCATCGTACGAGTTAACACGATGGACAACGGGTTGAGTAGGGATCGTGGTCACACTCTGGCCACCAATGGATGGTGTTTGGAGATTTCGCGGGAGACTCGAGCGAGAAGCATTGAGCTGCTGGAACTGAAGGGCAGTGGGTAGTGGGGAGATGTTGGAACGCTCGCTGCTGCGCAAGTAACTCGAAGACGGAGGGAGGGATCTTGCCTGTCCATGTTGCGATGTAGTGGCAAGAAATGCCCATTGTCCGCCAAAGCGGCCTGACGACGTGTCGCGTTCCATGGTTTCTAGGAGCAACAACACATCATTGGGGTTCTTTGCGCTTGAATCAAGAACAAGCTTGACGACTTTCAGTGCAGGCAAGCGGTTTGTCTGCGCCTAAGATGGAGCTTACAACCCCGGCCGACAGAGAATGGAGGCTTGTCGCATGACTGCAGGCTGGTAAGCAGGCAGCGGATGAACTCAGACGACTGATGAAGCGTCGAGGTGCGAACAAGTTATTAGTTAGTTGCGCAGTGAAAGAAGAGTTTCAGAACGTGGCAGGGGATTATTTGCGGAGGGATGACCCCAAACCTTCGCGCTTGGATTTCCTACCATTTCCACGATCCACATCATCCCACATTGTGGCTGTCTTTTCTCTGTAACACCCGATCGTATCGTGATTCGTACGACAACCTGCATCTGCTGCCCTACGACATGCTGCGGAAGCTGGACTCTGACATCCGAGGAATGTCACGCATCGCCTGGGTTTATTCCCTGCAACGAAGATTGAACCTGCAATTGAAACAATCTTGGCCCAGATGACAATCTGATCTGTGCAACATTGAGCAGAAAAGAATAGTCGCAGGTGCAATCGAGACCGGCATTGGGTAGTCTACTCAATTCTTCTTGACCTTGTCGGAAACACGACTGTGCCCCCCAGAACAACACCACATCATACGGCAGGTGATGAGTATGGCCAGGCATCATGCTCAGAAGGAGGGTGGTAGGACAACGCCATGGACCCCAATGAAGTCAAATATTAATCTCAAGGGCTTGAAACGATAATAATTCTTTAGGTCTGAGATCCGTACAGTGGCAATACTTGTTCAAAGCAAGCTGAAGTGAGTTTCACCCACTACTATGATTCGATCTTGTTCCATCAAACGAAATCGAAGTAGGTCTCTATCTTATGGCTTGTCCTCCGCCATGAGTTCCATGTCCAGGAGGCAAGGCCCTGCCCTTCTATTTTCGGATCTCCCGTGCTGGCTATACCAAGATATTTTTCGATTAGAAAGTCGAGCTCGGGTATCTTAACAACCCTGGCGTTGACCTGCACTCTCCTTTAGTCAATACCACAAGCAAAAAGAATTAGAAACGCATTCACAAATGGAGGTCCTCCTCGACGGAAGAAGATTTTGTACAGGATCTGGCTCCTCGTATGAAGCTGAGGAGCTCTCTTCGATCGAACTCATGCTTCAATGTCATCACTTCGAAGAAATTAGTCAATCTAGACTCCAGGTACGCAATGAGGATTGTGTTCAACATCGTGGCTCATGTCATCCTTCGTGCTCGTCCACTTCACTAGACTCCGTTGCGACACTTCAGTGTCGGAATGTGAATGTCCTAGCACTTTTCTCGTTCCATCCAGGCATGCGGCCATTAGTTTTATGGCTTCTTCATTGCGACCCTGATCTTTCAACGTCAAGGCAAGGTTATTCATTACCAACAGTGTATCAGGATGCTCTTTTCCCAGTTTCCTTGACCTCGCCTCCAACACTTGCCTACCCAGCTCTTCCGCTTGCATCAACCGACCTTGTTCATGGAAAACAGATGCGAGCTTGCTCAGACTTTGTAGGGTGAAGGCATGCTCAGATCCTAGCACTTACACCTGCAGTCTCATTACATGTTCAATGAGCTCTCCCGCCTGCTGCCAATGACCTTGGTCAAGATGGAGTGTCACCAAGTTGTTCGCGGTCGTCAGCGTGTCGGGTCGCTCCTTCCCATCTTGAGTCTCCCCACCTTCCCGAAACACCATGGACACCATGGATTACTTCCTCTCTGGCCCCGGCCACCATGCTCTCCTCTCTACCAGCACACATCATCACAGCCATCATGAAGCTCGATTTCAATCCTGTTGAGCAAATCCTGAATCTTGCCAACCTTTTGGTGAAAATAGATGCTCCTGCCTGGTACATCAATCCCGACTTCTCGTTTTTGTTCAGAGACGAAGAACGGAACAACCTCAACAGCATCTCCAACACCTGCAACCTAGAGCTCGACAAATCCCTAGGTGCGGTTCTCCAGAGCAGCAGTCCCCCATCAATCGAGTACTTCGAAGGCTTGTCTCCACCCTATCGTGGGATATGGGGAGTCTACGCCGTCGTTATGCAGCAGCCAGGCTAGAAGCCTGCACTCTACATAGACTCAGGGACATCTGAAACTGAAGGTGGCTTGATCAGCAGAACGAAACATTACAAGCCCAATGATCCCAAGATGCCTCGCCATGTCAAATTGAAGATGGACCAGGGTTACGATATCGCCTCGGTCGGTTTGCTCTGCTCTTCACCAATCCCCCCTCCCGGCCTCCAAGCTCGAGCTATAGGCCTCTTCCTGCTGCTTGAAGCTGTCTTCTGCACAATCTTCCATGGTAAATTCGAGATGATTACCGATCAATATTACGAGCACATCCTACTCTGGCAGAGAGATGATGTATCATGGCTTCCATTATGCTCACACCTTTCTCTCAAACAACATGTTCGTGGTGACTTGTCTTTGACCCCCGAAGAGCTTGAGATCCAGGCTGCGATTCGAGAAGCTCGGGACAAGCAGAGGAGGAATGAGAACAACCGGAACTGGCGCGAAAGGGAGAAGACCAAAGATCCTATTGCATACAAAGCGAGAATGTATGAGGGGCATGCCGCCCGGTATGAGAAGATCGAAGATGAGAAACGAGCTTACGACCGAACGAGACGGGCCGAGGCCAAAGATGAGAGAAGATTTTTATGCGAAGACTGCGACATCCCGCTTTCTTCTCAATACAAGTTGACCAAGCATCTCGACAGCCAGTCACACCGTGATACTGTTGCCGGTATCGAAAAGCCTGCTCCCCACCGCACAACCAGCTGGCAGAAAGAAAGAAGAGAGAGCAATTGCCCTCGGTATCTGGGTCTGCAAGCTCTGCCGCTCGAACAAACCTTTCACCAGCAAAGCGACATATCAAGCCCACCTCAAACTGCCTCCCATAAGAAGAAGGAGGCCCAGAATCTCGCCTAGGATTCTAAAATGTATTCATTCTTGTCTGCCAATGCTAACGGGACCGCCTCGTGCCCTTCATCCAGCATCACGGTTATGGCATTCATCTCGAGGGGTTTAACGCATACCAGGCCGACCGTGTAAGCCTCGCAAGGGAAGCACTTCTTGGACGCCATATTCAGGTGGGAGGCATGTGAATTTTTGGTAGGTACGACGGTGAAATCGCCAGGAGGAGCTCCTTAATGGACTGAAGGTGCATCAGAAGGGGAGGGAGATGCGCCAAAAGGGCAATTCTGGGATGGGTTTGAGCAGACTGGCCGCTCTTACGGGCAAATTATGAAGCAATTCGCACGACGGAGTAGGCCTCTGCGCCACACCCAGGAACGACATGTTTCAACAGATCGGAAAGGAAGCATCGTTAATTTTGTTTGATCAGGCTGAGATATGCGCGGCGTCAAGTCGGTCAATTCTGATAGGCACTGGCAGATGTTGGAGTCCTCGTGTTGAGAAACTCGGTCCAACTATTTTCCATAATATCCACCTAGCACTACTGTGGTCTAGCTCACTTTGTGAGTCTTGGCAAATCTTGCAGACCATGACGTCAAACGAGTTTTTGTGCATCGCCATGAACTTGAGCAAGGCCCTCACTAGGTACATCATTCAACATTCAAGATTTATGGTCATTCAGATGCCATATATGGTCAACATTTTGACGAATTGCACTGAATTTCAGATGAACGTGCCTTCGGGGGCAACGTCATCAAGTGGCTACTACGGAGGAAGGTTGTTCTTGAGGACGTACTCCGTACTGAGGTACCTCGTACAAATACCTTCCCTGTAGTGCCTGGACTCTCGGACTACTCCACCCACTTGGGAAAGCTTTCCAAAAGCCGCTGGAACAAGCTCCGACCAGCGTTAGCTTGTGAAAACAAGCACTCCCTCACGCATATTAGGTACGAGGTTAGAAGCTCCAGGCGAAGGTGACACAGGTACCACCCATCGTCTTTATCTCCATTGTCCTCATGCAGAACCCCGCAAGCAGGATACAAAGTTAATTCGGTCAACATGCTCGTTGATTCGTTCTATCGATCCGACTATCAATGCAAGCTGACATAGCTCTGCACTGTAGCTCGAGAGCTCCAGGTCGAGAATTTTCGCAGCATTCAACTGGAGCTTAAATATAGCTTAAATGCCCGCCATGGCGGGAATGGATGTGGTCAGCTTCCTTGCACCTTGATTGCTAACTTAGCTATACCAAAAATGCTCGGGTGGCACATAGCTATCTTGCCTATCTTGGCACTGGCTTCGCCGACTCCGAGACAACGGCGTCAGTCATCTCCAGCTTTACTAACTGACCTTGATACAATCCAGCAGTACTGGGGTCAAATCACTCCGTATGCAGACAATGCGGACGACTTCTTCGGGGTCGAGGACTCTGGGATTCCAGATGGCTGTCAAATTGAGCAAGCTCACCTCTTAGAGCGCCATGGAAGTCGCTTTCCCACTAGTTATTTCGACGATGGCATCAACGATGAATACTTCGCCGCCAAAGTCTCTAATTGGACTGAACAGAACAATAACAGCAGCTTTACCGGCCCGCTAAGCTTCCTTAACACATATCAATATCTGCTTGGCGAAGGAGATTTGGTTGGCCGAGGAGCTGTCCAGTCACTGGAGGCAGGAGTTACATTCTGGCAACGGTACGGTCGCATCCTTTTCAATGCTACTGTTGGGCAACTTGCATATAATGCCAGCTTTGCCAATGGAACCGCACGGCCTAAGCCGGTGCTAAGAACAACCGGACAAGGACGCATAGAAAACACGCAGATGAACTGGGCCCTTGGCTTCTTCGGATCGAGCTATTTGGCTGAGCCCGACCCAACCTTTGAAAACGTCACTGCGGATTTCAACGTTGTCATAATCCCGGAGGGTGGAACAGAGAACAATACCTTGGCTTCTTATGACAGTTGCATCAACGCCTACTATCTGGGCTTGGGACAAGACCAGAACCTCCTCCCAGTTGGCTATCTTGGTGATCTAGATCTTTTGGCCTACCTCCCGATTTACCTCAATGATGCCCAGAAGCGACTATCAGAATATGTACCGAAGGGGTTCAACTTAACGCTTAACGATACGTATGCGTTACAGTAAGAATCTCGCACTCGTTAATGACGGCGTTCCGGCTAACGTAATCCCAGGAGTATTTGCGCCTACGAAACCAATTACCTCGGGTCATCTGAATTTTGCTCCCTCTTTACCGAGAATGAATGGGCAGGGTTCGAAGCGACTCTCGACCAAGCCTACTACTACGACTATGCCTGGGGCAATCCGACGGGACGTGCTCAGGGTATAGGGTATCTACAAGAGCTCATTGCCCGTCTGACCAATCAATTCATCACGTCCTCCAACTCTAGTGTCAACAGTACACTCACCAATAATACGCGAGACTTTCCGCTTGGACAGAAGTTCTACGCTGATTTCAGTCACGATGATATTATCATCTCTGTTCTCACTGCAGCTTCAATCGATTACTTTCGAGATCCACCATCCCTTACAGAATATCCTCCAGATCCAGATCGTCACTTCATCCTCTCACATCTCACGCCCTTTGCGGCAAGATTGGTGACTGAGGTCATCGGGTGCGGGACGGCTGATCCTAATCCCCAATCAACTGCCCGGACATATTACTCACCTACACAGTACGGGTACAATCCTCAGAATGCGACTCACAAATTCATCAGAATGAGACTCAACAATGGCATCGTACCTCTTTCGAGTGTTCGAGGAGGCCACTGTGGCAATCGAACTGATGGCCTATGCCCCTTTGACTCATTCATTACCAGTCAAGCAGATGCATATAAGCTGTCAAACTATGATTTTGCATGCTTTGGAAATTACACCATTGATTACCCTAACAACGGGCCAGATTATGACGGGACGATCTTCAATGGCACCAGTGCTACGAGATAGATAAGAGATCTTGCTGCTTCTCTGGCCATCCATGCTTCCAAATCGTGAATACGCGTATTGCCGCGGTCTGGCTCTTCGGGGAGATAGCCATAAGCCCGAGTCTCTTCTGGTCGCCGTGTTATGGTCTGAGCAAGAATATACAGTATCAGCGAATGGGGTGAAAATTTTGCAAATTTCGCCGTTCTACTGGGGCATTTCGTGAATGGGCGGACGCCATTCACATCTGGCGTATTCTTGCTTCGACCCTAACAGCTGAACCTATAGACATGCGAGTCATTACTTAGAAACGTAGGTAGCTGTTCTATGCACCACAATAATAACCAGTACATATTTATCTTAATCAGTGCGGCATCGAGCGTATCTAAGCCACAGTGTAAGTGTGCAGTCAGTCATCTGTGAAACTGTCAAATTCGTGTAACATATGCAGAGGTTGTGCGGGGACCGCAAGACGTCCGCTCAGAAAGTGATGACAACATACCTCGGTGTTGCATCCGAGACAGCTTCTTGCTGACGAAGCCGTTTACTTTATGCAGCACTTACTCCCGCGGTAATGGTCGTAAGCTCTCTGCGAAGTTACTGTTGATTGAAGGACATATGCTTCGAACACTACAGACAAAACTCCATATCTCACCAACCGTCCTTCCTAAGCCAATCCAACGAGTGGCATCCCGCTCGATCAAGATGGATTCTTCACTACACCCACTCTCGGGCTTTTACAAGCCTCATCAATTAAAAGGTCTTTATTATGGCCCTGAGGTGGTGAAGAACCATATTCTCTCGGTACTGCCGACGGGGAACTCGAAAGCATTCATCATCACTGGTAGTTCTCTTGCCACCAAGACACCTCTGATCAAGGACCTGGAAACCTTGCTATCTTCGAAGCATCATGCTGGAACCTTCAGTAATATCAGGGAGCACGCGCCTATTGCTCAACTAGATGAAGCCACGGAACAAGTCAAAGCAGATAACACCATCGATACCATCATCTCCGTTGGCGGTGGGTCACCCATCGACAGTGCCAAAGCCATTGCATATCGAGTGAACGAGGTATCCAAGAAGTGGCTCTTACACATCACCATCCCCACTACTCTTTCCGCGGCCGAAGGTACAGCAATTGCAGGATACACCCAGTCAGATGGCGTGAAGACAGGTATCTCGCACCCCAACGTCTATCCCGCGTATATCTTCTACGATCCAAAATTCGGCCTGCACACACCACCAAGCCTGTTCCTCTCGACCGGCCTGAGAGCACTAGACCACGCGGTGGAAACTCAATATCATCCCAGCACGACCTGGATCCCGACTCGACTCGTGGCGCTCAGTGCTCTGCATGAGCTCTTCACTCTGTTACCAAAGTACAAAGCCGACCCGAAAAACGAGGACGTCATAACAGGTCTGTTCCTTGCTGCATACGCAAGTCTGGGATTGATCGGTCAGAACATCAAGGGTGGATTGGGCCTGTCGCACTCCCTCGGATACGCATTGGGCTCGCCATACGGCATTCCTCACGGCATCACCTCTTGCCTAACATTAGGTCACGTCGTCAAATTGAAGGCGCGACAATCACCGGCGAACGCAGAGGAAATCGCAAAAATCCTACCCTATATCTCGGAGAAGGAGACAGGTGATAACGTCAAAGATAGTGATCTTGTTGGCGATAGGATTTTGGGCTTGGTCAAGGACTTGGGCTTGAAGACAACGCTGACGGAAAGGGGGGTCGGCAAAGATCAATTGGACATCATTTGTGCAAGAGCTACTGGCGGTTTAATGCCAGATAAGGAGAAGAGTAAGCAGGATGAGGAGCTCTTGAATTCGGTCAGGAAACTGGTCGAAGGGCTTTGGTAGTGCTCTTTTCAAGATGTGATCTCTCTCAACACCTGAGGACTCTTTCGTGGTCCATACTCGACTGGATATAGGTAGGTATCTCAGCCTTGAGCTAGTCCTTCGGATTCAAGCTACAGAAAATCAGACCAAAAGGCCAATACTTCACCCTAGAATATGCATTTGACCGCACAAATACCCGCCTTACAAATATACCGAGGCACGTTTAGCTCCTGAAGTTTAATTCAGCTTGGCTGATGAGGAGTACGGCTAAAGCATCCTATCAGAAGCTGACCTCGTTCAGGGCAGACATGCCCGTTGAGCTACCTATGTAGGGGTACGTACGCAGAGGGTGGTGTCCAAGGCAATTAATCATCATAATATCGGACTGGCCGAGATTTGATGAACGTGACTAGCTTATGATATAGATCAAATTTGTTTCCAAGCTTCCTTGTCTTGACGTTTTCCTGTTCACGAAAAACACAACATACACGCTCATTCCTTTCAACAACCACGGGCAGAAGATAACATGGCTTCCACATACAGCACTGTGACTCTGGCCCAACGGCCCAAGGCCAACATCGTCCCTGGCGAGACATTCAAGTTCAACAAGAACAACAAAGCCCCTTCAGCAAGCGACCTCAAAGATGGAGAGGTCATCTTCGAGACAAACTACCTGAGTGTCGACCCTGCCATGCGTGGATGGCTCAATGACACAAGGTCATACCTGCCACCCGTCCAGATCGGGGAAATCATGCGAGGAAGTGCCCTTGGTACGGTGAAAGCGAGCAAAGATTCCAACTGGCCTGTCGGAACCCACGCATCAGGACTGGTAGGATGGACGGAGTTGGCGGTCGTCAAGGGAAAGAATCTTGAGAAGATTAAGCTGCCCAAAGGAGGGAGATTGACTGATTCGATGGCTGTGCTGGGTAAGCTAATCATGACCTGGTCGTGAGTGAGATCAAGTACAAGGCTAATCTGTGGCATCAGGTATTACTGGTCTCACTGCATACTTCGGACTACTCGATGTTGGCCAAGTTAAAGCTGGAGACTTTGTTGTCGTGTCTGGTGCTGCTGGTGCTACTGGCAGTGTTGTTGGACAGATAGCTAAGTTGAAGGGCGCAAAGGTTTTGGGCATCGCTGGAAGTGACGATAAATGCCAGTGGCTGGTTGATGAGTTGGGCTTTGACGCCGCTCTGAACTACAAGGATAAAGACTACGCGAAAAAGTTCAGAGCTGCGACCAAGGTAATGTTTCTCGTTTCGTCTGCCTCTGATCATGACTGACTATTCTAGGACTTGATTGATGTTTTCTTCGACAATGGTGGGTTGGCAACTCCTTGCTTGAGGATGTCATATTAACAATGTTTCAGTTGGTGGCGAGATTCTCGATATCGCTCTTTCCCGGGCAAAGCCTCATTCCAGATTTGTCATCTGTGGAGGTTTGTTCATTCTCTCTGCCATTGATTCAAATACTCACACTTGCTAGGCATAAGCCAATATAACACCGCCAAGGCGCAAGGGCCGAAGGTCTGCTTCCTCCACGACTGTTCGAGATCAACAATGCTAATTATGCTATAGAACTATCTCATGATCATCTCAATGAGAATAAGGCAAGTCGTTTGAGGCCCTAAAGATTTACATTGCTAACCTTTGAATAGAATGGAGGGTTTCATCGTCTTTGACTATGAGAAGGAATATCCACGTGCACTGAGAGATCTGGCACAATGGCTCGCTGAGGGCAAGATCAAGCGAAAGGAGACAATAGTCAAAGGCGGTCTCCAAAATGCAGAGAGTGCGTTGAGAGATCTGTACGAGGGACGCAACACTGGTAAATACAGGGCCACTCTTCATACTGCTGAAGGTCAAACTAATATGTGCTAGGCAAAATGCTGGTTGAAGTCAAGCCTGTTGAGGAGAAACTCCAGGCTTCTTTGTAGTTTTATCACACAGAATTGTTGATATAAAATCTCGGAATATCGACGTCATCATACGTTTGTCTTTCAAAATCGTTCCTTCTCCGCATGCCTCGGGGTGCTCTCCAGAGCAGCTCCACACAACACCACGGAGGACTCTTCCAATGCTACCCTGATGCGGGACTTCAGGATACCATAATGTTTATATTGTGGCTTGTATCATCTCTCAATCTCAAGAACCGTTAATCTTCTTCATATCACCGTCTCACCTCACCATGATAGGCGTCAATTCATCCCTCTTCTTACTTGGCTACAGCAGTATCTACTTTGCACAATCAGTTAATTCTGAGCCCTCTCCAGGTACTTTTACAAATCCAATACTCGATGGAGGCGGGGCCGATCCGTAAGTTTCTTTATGTCCCTTCCTCATATCTTAGACTGAAAGGTTGTCTTGTTAGCTGGGTGATTCGACATGGCGACTACTACTATCTGGCACAGAGCACCAATACCAATATCACCGTCCGACAGAGTGAATCACTGACGTTAGTGTCCTGCCCCTTTCTTGCAGCTCCTTTCCCAGCCAACGGGACTTGAATTACTTACAATATCTAGAGACTGGAACAACGCAACGATCAAAACAGTATTCACCCTACCCGAAAACACATCTTACACCTACGATATATGGGCACCTGAATTACACTATATTGATAGCTATAACAAGTGGTTTATCATATTCACAGCCGATGTTGATCCAGATTCACCTTCACCCATGCAAGATATGCTATGTGACTTCACTTGTCCCGCCGTCAACCACCGCATGTTCGTTCTCGAGTCTAGTACATCCGACCCCTGGAACTCTGAGTATTCCTTCAAATCCGAGCTCGATACGTATGACCAATTCGCCATCGACGGAACCTATTTTGTGCACTCAACAGGACTATACCATGTGTACTCTTGTTGGGAAGGAAAGTACATCTCATGGCCCGCTATGCTCTGCATAACGCGAATGAGCGATCCGTGGACGGTGTCGAGTCCCGAGTCCGAGCGACAAATCATCTCAAGGCCAGACCAACCATGGGAGAAAACACCCTACAATCGGACAGTCAATGTCCGTTTATCGTCCAATGAAGCTCCTCAACAACTCGCCAATCCCACCACAGGCCAACAATTCATCATCTACTCCGCCGCACGCAGCGACAACCGCAATTACTGTTTAGGACAACTCGAATTGATTGGAGACGATCCGATGAATCCTGCCTCCTGGGACAAACATACCGAAGGCTGTATTTTCTACGAGAATCCTGATGAACATGTCTATGGAGTGGGCCATGCGAGCTTTACGAAAAGTCCCGATGGCACGGAAGATTGGATTGTCTATCATGGCATGGAGGACTACGAGACCGGATGGTCGGCCAGGACGATCAGAGCGCAGAAATATACTTGGAATGAAGATGGGAGTCCGAACTTTCCCAGACCGGGAATAGGTCCTTTTCCTATACCGAGTGGGCAGACAGATGAGTGGACCGGGGTGTAGAATAAGGACGGTTATGGATCAAAATGCAAGGCAATGCGGATGGCTATTCAAGAACCTAGTATCTCTCCTGTTGCCACAATGAGGCAGGCAAGGCGTGCCCGTCCTGTAGTCACTGAGTTCGGCCGCAGGCCTTGTATATCATTACTAGCCTTTTTGAGCCAGATCTAGGTCAGTCATTGCCTACCTATGAGATGGTAAGCCGGAAGAAGTCCCATATCTAGACATGCTGCCGCTTAACTACCTACCCCGCAATATGTATAGCGGATGTCTTTTCCGCCCACTGATTTTTAAAGTTCACGCACCGCCACATATTTACTATTTTGATAGCCTGCTGCAAAATTTTTGGAGTGTGCTTCTTGCCTGGGAATCTGCACAACGTGCTTCAGTTAGCCACCAGTGTTTGCAAGGTCTTTGGGTTGACAAAAGCTCCATGTCCTTAGCTCAGCATGTCTCCTCCGTCGAAGGTGTTGACGAGGATTACGACGACGCGGAGCTTCGCCTCGAGCGCTTTCCGAGTCTCGCGTTGAGCTACGATCCGCTCCCAGCAATTGCTCAGGGACCGATCGAGAAGTTTGAATCACAGGCTGCATATGAAGTCTCACAGAGGAAACGAATAGGTAAGCTTCACCACACCTGCACAATTCGCAAAGTGGAAGTTGTGCTCAACTATTTTTTCTAGCACAAATACTAGTTGGTGTTGTCAGCTGTGTCACTGCGTCTGGGATCGTCTTTGGTTTCGATGCTCTCAAGACTATCTTGACCCAGGAGAAGGTCTACCGAGAATATTGTAGCGAAGAGGAGCTTCTGGAAGGGGTGCAGCTTTGCTATCTGCAGGATCAAAGGTAAAGAAGGAGCTCTTTCTAGGCATCCCGGGCCTTATGGCACTGTTCTAACTCGTTCCAGGCTCAATCTCACATTCGTCATCGCTTCAGTAACGACAAACATCTCCGCCCTCCTCGTGGGTGGAATACTGGATCGCTATGGACCCAAAGTCTGTGGCTTCATCAGCTCAATCATGCTTGCCCTGGGAAGCTTAAGCATGGCTTTCGCCTCGAGTCTTCCATTCGATGGTTATTTTGCAGGCAGCTTTCTGCTCGCTCTCGGTGGGACGTTCACCTTTGTGCCGTCTTTCCATTTGGCCAACGCATTTCCTCGCTTCCAAGGTCTGATCCTGGCTCTCGTCACTGGCGCTTTCGATGCGTCGGCGTCCGTCTTCTTGGTCTTTCGGATCATCTACCAATCCACGGGCGGGAACTTTTCACTACGGCAGTTCTTTCTCCTCTTCCTCGTTGTGCCGATATTTATCTTCACCACGCAGATTCTGATTATGCCTCGCTACATCTACGAGACCCGTGCAGAGCTGACAACGAAAGTGGAATTGGCCAGCGATCCTACACAGGATATGCACGATAGTGATGATGAATTTCAGAGCGCTGCAGAGCTTATGCAGGTGCGAACGGAAAGGGCAGTCCGGAGAAGGCAATCAATTGCCTCGATCAACGAGCTCCTTGGTGACCAGAGCGAGAGGCACGAGTTCGAGAAGAAAGAAGGAGTCAAGCACACCACCAGTGGTGTCTGGGGCGTCATGCATGGAGTACCTGCTCTTCAGCAGATGATGTCTCCTTGGTTTATTCTCATCACGATGTTTACCGTGCTGCAAATGATGCGCTTCAATTTCTTCATCGCCACGATCTGGACCCAGTATGTTTTCATGCTTGGTTCCTCCCGAGAAGCCACCAAGGTGATAGAATTCTTCGATGTCGCCCTGCCCATCGGAGGTGTTGTCACAGTCCCCTTTATCGGATTGCTGCTCGACAATGCGAGCACAGTCGCAGTATTGAATCTGTTGGTTTTGCTGAGTACAATTATCGGTATCCTCGGTGCAGTGCCAACTCGCTGGGCTGCTTATGCGAATGTCTGTCTTTTCTGCGTGTTTCGCCCATTGTACTATTCTGCCATGTCGTAAGTCCTCTTTCTCTCGATGTTACCTTTACTGTTACTTACCAATATCCTTTCTTAGCGATTACGCCGTCAAAGTCTTCGGCTACGCAACATTCGGCACCGTCTACGGAACCATAATCTGTTTGTCCGGCGTCTTCACATTCGCACAATCCGGGCTCCAAGCACTCCTGCACAAGACCTTCGAAGACGACCCCGAGCCTATAAACCTCGGCCTGGCAACGGCCGGACTGGTCTTGGGCATCTCACTCGTCATGTACGTGGACATCAAGGGCCGCACCATCCAACGTGAAAAGATTCTCGCCAAAAATCCCGGTGCTGCTGTTGATGACAGCAGGTGGAACGGTGCTTTGCCGCCTGTGTCCTCACCCTCGAGGAGAGGCATTGTGGACGATCCTGAAAGGCAAAGCCTTCTGCCACACCGTGCTCTCAGGCCGGTTATGAGTCGTGATCTGAGTACTGTACAAGAGCGAGCAGAGCCTGCATGATTTTTCTGCTCTGAGCGGTTTGAGTGAATCGCTGCATCAGTAGCAGGAAGAGATCTGGCACTGTTTCAATGCACGTCATGTTTGTATCATCATGTTTTCTCACATAGCGCTACTATTTAAATGTACATATAAGTAAACCATACTTGATATATCCTACTTCTTAGCCCAATCCATACCAGCACCCAAAACCTCCTGCCCTCTCGCCAGTGACGCAGCCTGTTCTTCTCCTAACCACTGGCCCTCAAGGCGATTGATATTATCCTCAATCTCCCAACCACGCCCGCCCTCAACGTAGATCGCCTTCCCATTCATATCAGGATTTCCGGCCACACCGGCGACGATTCTAGCCACGTCCACGGTTTCGTTGATGGGCAAACCTGCTGCTCGCCACATGCTTTCAATTCCCTCGGTCATTGCCGTGGGCACCATCCACGGACAGATGGCGTTCACTCTGATGCCCGTTGTGGGCGGGAGATAGAGCCTCAGCGAGCGCATCAGACCTAGGATTCCGTGCTTTGTTGCCTGTGGTGACGGGTTAATTCTGGGCCGTGGTGGTCTTGGAAAGAAAAGGAGAGAGTAGCTCACCTGATACACGAACAAGCCCGGTGATTCCTTGAAGCCCGCGACTGAGGATATCAACGTCAGGGATTTGTCGTCGCCGTCCTTTCGTCCTTGGCGAAGGTACACAGAGGCTACCCTCGCAAAGTATAATGATCCGACCAAATTGACATCGAGGACTTTTCTGGTAGGGAGCTGAAATAATGAGGCATCAGCAAGTGTTCAGTGTCTAGAGGGACCCCATATACTTACATTTCGCACAGTCTCCAGATCGAGCGTCGGGTCAAACCAGTTCCCTATCTCGATGATCCCGGCACATGAGACAGCGCTGTCGATGCGGCCGAATTTCTCCAGACAAGCTTGAAAGAGTCCTAGCACGGACTCATATGATGTGACATCTGTAGCGACGAAGAGAACTCCAGGAGTTGAAGGATCTGCATTTGATTGGGATCTCGAGTGAGATATCTCGTGCGCAAGAGCTTTGCCGGCTTGCTCGTCAAGATCGCCAAAGCAGACATGTGCACCACTGTCCATGCAGAACTTGACGAGCGCTGCTCCTATGCCGTGTGCTCCTCCTGGAAATTTGGTTAGCTTCATCAAATCATGGACGCGGCATGCACCACACCTGTCAATAGAACCACCTTGCCGCGGAGATTGATAAGGAATTCGTCTGGTTGGAATCGCGACATCTTTGGCTCTTAGAGATTGGGCTGGTCTCCAAGGAACAAATTGCATGTCGTATCAATAACAGGGACCGATGGTTAGTCCCAACGGCCACAGCCAGACTGGTCAAATATGAAGAGCGTTAATGGTTTCCATTCGAGTCAACTTTTGCTGCATCGGCCCGGGGCTTATGGTGTTGCGTAAGTCCAGAATGCCAGCTTCTCAACTTGAAGCCAACAGATTGGACTGGCTGACCTAGTGCGTGCTTTGAGCTATCGCCGTGATGGGCTTCACACCCTCATGATTTACCATGGTTGACATTGAAAGCCAATGGGTTCAGCTGCTGAACTGGAAGGTTTGGAACGTCGAGGGCTCGTTAAGTGAAGTACGAGTACGGAAATGTAGTAAGAGAACCAATTCGTCAAGTGTTTTGGGGGATTAGTTAAGTCTGCAAACCACGCCGCCTCGTAACTACTTCGATTGTACCTTGGGATGAGCAGCACCCCCGCAGGACGAACGTTATTTTGGCGATTCGTTGGGGTATTTCCGGGGTACCAGAAAAACCCAAGTTATGTCATCCATATATTGGTTTGGAGAAGGAGAGTAGCTCACCGAATTCCTGACTTTTGAGTGTTTCGGCATTTTTAGTCAACCGAGGGGCACCACGTAAGACCCAGATTAGAGTTGTCCCATAGATCAATGTCGAAATGGTGATCAGCGCGGCAGTTATTTTGTGGGGTCCTGCAGAAGAGAATACATATAAATGAATGAGAGCAGTCAAGCCGCTGAATCTCGGCCTGTCACGGGCAGTTCCAACTCAGCATTGATACATCATGGCACCCTTGAAGACGTATATCCATAGTTCGAGCGTGAAGGGTCTCTCCAGTGTCACCACCTTAGTAGTGGGAGACAAGGCCGCCGTTCTTTTTGACCCACCGTTCCTGGTTCCAGATGCTGAATCTGTCGTTCATTGGGTTAAGAAGACGACAGACTTACCTCTGAGAGCTGTATTTGTCACTCACCATCACCCAGATCACTACTTTTCTGCAAACCCAATCCTCGACGCATGGCCACAGTCCACCCTGCATGCTGCTCCTTATGTGTGCGCGGGCATTGATCGGGAATATGATGAGAAGGTCATTTACTGGCCGACATTGTTTGGTAGAGAGAATATTCCTGAGAAGCCACAGAAGCCGACACCATTTGAATTTACCTTCTTCAACATTGAAGGGAACGAAGACTCTCCCATTATTCTGCTTGGCCCTCTTCAGGGCGACTCGGTCGATCACACACTTTTCTGGTTGCCAAAGGAGAAGGTTGTCATTTGCGGGGATTCGGTCTACGCCCGTAGTACCCATGCCTGGTAAGTCTTTCGAATGCCTATCCTCGCAGTGATGGAGCCCGACTGAATTCTTTAGGGTCGAAGAGATTGACACAATCCAAATTCTCGAAGCATGGGGAAAGACGCTGGACGTCATCGAGGCATTAGGGGTAGAGAAGATTATTCCTGGTCATCTCGAGCCTGGATGGGAGCCGAATGCAAAGGAAGACTTGGCTCATATGAGAAAATATCTCCAACTCGTCAATGAGAAAGTCTTCCAAGCGAAAACCAAGCCCCAAGTGAAAGATCTCTTTGAAACCTTCAAAGCTGCTTTTCCCCAGGCGGATCAAAACTTGGAATTCTTCCTCGGGCATATGTCGAACCGTTTTGGCGAAGGCGGCACTATTTGGGAGGAGAACCGACATCACAACGTGGGCGCACGAACCAAAGAACAATTGGAGGGATACTTGTTCAGACTTTGAGGGTGTCAGCTGATCTCTTGCATCAAACGCACAGGTTTCTGTCTTCAACGTACTAGTTAAGTACTCCTTGTTTAGTGTCTCAGGCAGGGTAAGTTGCAGGCAGCGAAGGAGGAAACTATTGAAATAATCTGACAACCAGCGAATCTGGATGCAGTTGTTGATGGATGCCAATAACATGTCTTCGCTAACGGGGAAGCCAGTATCATGAGGCCGTGGTGACCACTAGTTAACGGATCTGCGCATGGGCTGAAGCTCTGCCAAGTGGTCGAAACGAGGCTCTGAGCGTCTGGACCATCCATTTGTCGAGTTGGTAGAGAATTGATAGGGACTTGGACATAAGACATTGGAAAATACCTCGTAGCAGACTAAAGTATGTATTAAAAGAACATCGTTCAGAATTAGGCTGAGTATGAAGGGAGTCTTCCGATCGCGGCTGGATCCAGAAATAGATAATTGTATTGTATCTGTGGCTTGTCGTTGCCATGTGCTTTTCCATGATCGCCAAAGCATTTTAAAGGCCTTGAAGGGGGAGGAGTGAGTAAGCAGTCAAGCCTAATGCGGGTTTTCAAAGTACGACTAGCTTCGAGGAAGCTGAAGGCGTCCTCTAATTATTTCACGGACCTTACGAGGTACTTCGAAACACAGCAGTTTCACAGCTAATGACCAACCTGGCAAGGGTTAACCACTCCCAGAGTCGGAATAGGGTTACATTTCCGGTAGGATCCGATTTCACCCCGCACAGCAAATGCTAGGCGCCGCGAGTCGAGGCCTTCGAGACCCCAAGATGGCTGAATGGGCTGAATGGGCACTCCTGGGCATCCCTGTGGCCTAGTGGCCTCGCTAAAGGCCACCTGAGTACGAGGTACTTCGTTAGCCAAGGGCCATGGCTAATCCATGCCCATCAGAGGACGAAGAGGGTCCGGGGGAACGGTGCTGGTCCCTGTCCCGAGGGGCGGCCGAGGGGGCTGTTGAAGATCCATCAACCTTTTTCGCTCTTCCGTCATTTCTTTGTGTTTTGCGCTCATGCCTAATGCCACTTCATCCATCTTTTCATCCACAATTTAACCTTTGTCATCCTTTCAGAGATCCCGACAAACTACTGATGTTTACAACAAGATGCCGACCAAGGATCCTGATAAACGCCGTAAGCAGAACTGCGAAAATCAGAAACGATGGCGCGAGCGCCAGACTCATCAGCTTCACAACCTCCAAGCAACTCTCGAGGACCGGAATCGCGAAGTGGAGACATTACAGGAACAACTTCGAGCAGCTCTTGATGAAGTCAAAGGATTACGAAAATCCAGTGCAACCCACGACAGGCAGAAAGCTTCATCGGCCGAAGTAGAATTGTCCGGCGCCCAGGTCGCCGTTCCTCCCGAGTTGGCTCCGACGGCGTGGTACAATGCTCATACCACTGCTGTTGACCGTGGCTTAGTCGCCTTTCCGGGAGGCATGCCGACGCTCTCGAACTCTAGCTCAGAAAGTCCTGAAATGGAGGGCCCGGATGACGATTGTGACATATTTGGACAAGGCTCCCATGGATTGCAAGCGCAGCCAATGGTCTATCCTTATGCGAATGGAAGACTGGCTGTCCATGCATCTCTAGCAGTTGCTTCAGTTCCTCGTGCAGGCGCTCTTGACGGTGACATTTTCAATGTTTCGGCCCATCATGATCAATTTGACATTCATCACAATCCAGAATATTCGACAGAGCACAATGATGCGGAAAATCCAGACGACACCATGACACTGTCGGAGATGATTCAGGAAAGTTTACAGTTACTGCCTTCACAGAAGGAGCTAGAGACCTTACCCTTCGATCCTCGATTCCTGTACGATAGCTTTGCGCCGAGCTTGATGATGGGAGGACCTTCTGGAATCGGCCAGCTAGTCATGGCTTTTCCTGATAATTCGGCCTTATCAAAACATATCTCAACTGTGCAGATGGTCATCTATGGGAATTTCCCACTCCTTCGTGCTCAGTAAGTATTAGACTTCAATACTTTCAGGATTCTTTTTAGCTTATATCACTCAGGCCACTGGCATACAAAGAGCGTGTTATGGCAGAAACCTTTGCCTGGATGCTATCTGAGGCATGGCCCTCGAGCAGAGGAGTTCTCAAGATGATCGTAAGTTGGCCGCGACTTCTTTCTGACTGGCAGATTGGCTTACCTGCAAAGGCTGCTTATGAGAACATCTTTGCATATGAGCTGTTTCGCAACTTTCCCTGCAAGACCACCTACAGGCGCCTGCATCACTTTTACCGACCCACATTGTTGCAGTTAGCCGTTCCTCACTCGCCAGCCATAGATTGGTTGCCATGGCCAGCGTTGCGAAATCATGTCATCCTGCTGCAGCAGAATAATGTGCACAACATCAACATCGACGAACTTTGCATGAAAGCTCTAGAGTATACAGTCATTGAACCCGAGCAGAGCCGCACCGACGCAGAGCCTACATGGTCTGGACTTACTGGCCCAGTTCAGACTACCTTCAGGATCTGGGACATGTATCTCATGGAGAAAGCAGAGGGTGGTTCTCCTGTAAGCTCTCCAATGAAGCACAATCCAGCCTCGCCGACATTACATAAGCTACTTCAGATGTACAAGCTACCTATTCAGAAGATCGAGAACCTTCGGATCGACCAGCCTTTCTATCAAGCGTTCCCGAACTTGATCTTACCACCAGGTTGCAAGTCCACACTTCAGACAGCCACTCTGGTTCCCAGTACTAGCGATCAACTACAACCGCCCTATCCTTTAGAGCCCCACATGGTCCTCGAATTACAGCAAAAGGTTCAGGCGATGGTATCACAGTACTTATGGGCGGAGACTTATGATTGGAACCATCAAAGACCGCCGCAAACAGATTATCGGTGAACTCTTTCGCAGGTTTCGGGGCAGCAGCTATGGTACACACAAGACATGGGTGCTTTTGAGCATTAGTTGCCTGCTCCGTCCCCCAACTCACAAGCCCCCACCTGAGTCCTTTAATACTTTGTGCGGGTCCACTGAAAAGCTGTCACATCCGTGGACTGTCATGGACAACATCAAAATCCTGGCATTCATGATTTCCATACGCACATGCGGTACTCATCGAACGAGCCGCGGCAGGATGACCTTAGTCTGGCAAGTACTTATTAGGGAATTCCCGGAAGCCTCGTGACTATTTGGGCACACGCGTTGTCTGGAGTCTCTTGAAGAGAGAGAGATCCATGGAGATGTAACCCATTCGGGTCTTGAACAATAACGATACATCCCATGAAACCGGCACTACTACACGCATAAGGTGGAGGGTGTGGTATTCAAGTCACCATAAAGGCTCAGTCCAGCGGATAAGCATGTGTCTGGCATTGAAGTGGACTGAGGTATATGTTAGATGATACACAAGAGGTCCAAAGCAATGAGCTATGATTGAGTCGTCGAAATCCCATCGAACGACGCCACGGAGTGAAATCAGGACATGAAGTCAGTACCTGAGGGTCGGATCGAGCCCTATGACTGTTGCGCTGAGTGAGGGCACGATGAGAAGAATTGAGTAATGCACAAAAGACTTTGTACAATCATGCTTGACCTGAACCTGAGAAGCGCAAGGAAAATTCGGAGTAAGCAGAACGTGGGTCAGAGACACCACAAGCGAGTGGACGTCAGCGTGTATGTGGTCCATATGAAAGGCTGGAAGATCGAGACTGACGCTGTTCAGGTACAGCTTGGCCTCTCTACTTATGTCGCCCTGGTCTGTTCGAAGTTGTTTTGGCCGGATGTTCGATACCGATGGTAGGCGACAGCATAAATGACTTATTAATCATGATCGACGTAACAAATGTACGTGTCCCGAGACCTATGAGATCTATTTCGAGTGCTTAGTGCAGACACGAAGAGCAAGCTCCGTCCTTCTCCAGATTGCGCAGACTATCCACAGAAGTTGCTTCTTGACGTATGTGGTAGTCATCTGGCTGAACCATAATGTGCCTTCCTTCACCCAATTTCCAAGACATTATTGGGAAAGGGGCACTGCAACTAGACAGATTCGAACGGAAAATACCTACCCCAGTTTTATAAACCCGTGCAAATTAAAGAGTCGTTTGCTTTCCAACTTCGACTTAATATGTAGCACAAGTCTTGCACAATCGCGACAATGCATTGTTAAGCTCAGATCTGGTCCATGGACTTTCCGGATCGACAGGCATGATCCAACCAGGAGGGAAAAAAGCTCCCGTGAACCGAAGTTTCCGGTTATCACGGCAAAGACCAAAGGCTTCAATTGACCGTCAATGGTGGCAGAATTGGCGTAAACGGGCTTCAATGAAGCTTGTCAGACGATGATATTGTCCGGACTCGAAGACTTCTCGACGAAATGGGCATCTGGAAGGGTTTTACCTTCAATCCTTAAGGTTTTCAAAATGCACCACACGACGCGTATGACGATGCAAGGACGGAGATATGACTCCCAATGTCATCTCCATGCCTCCGCAGCACAGTGCGGCTGCAGGTAGTATTCAACATGCATAACATTATGGACACATGTTATCGCCGAGTTTGCGATAAAAAGGATGGCTCGAGGGCTTGGACTATCATTTTGCGACTTTCGTTAGATATATTTTCCTACAGCAACAACCACGCTGCCATAATAACATAAACAACCATGGCAACCGCGGCTGCTGCTACTGCTTCTTCGTCGACGCTCAACGACAGCCTTGGGGAAGACGTCGAAAACCAAACCCCACACTCTTCGATACGAAATATCCCACACTGGCGACTTGTCGCTAGCCAATCACTCATTACCGACGAAGTCCTGAATCACCGGTACGAAGGATCTGGTACAGCAAAAGACCCATACGTCGTCGAGTTCATCGCCCACGACCCGCGCAATCCGATGGAATGGCCGCTGTGGAAGAAATGGTCCATCACTCTGCTCGTAGCGGTTGCCACGCTGGCTGTGTCATTTGTGTCCTCGGCCTACTCCGGAGGCATCAAACAAGTGATTGAAGTTTTTGGATGCAGCCAGGAAGTCGCGACCCTTGGGCTGTCACTATTTGTACTTGGATTTGCTGTGGGTCCTCTGCTATGGGCACCTTTATCGGAGCTGTACGGACGTCAAATCCTCTTCTTCGCCACGTATGCGCTGCTCACTCTCTTCAATGCCGCCGCTGCCGCCTCGAACTCCATCACTACGCTGTTGGTGCTACGCTTCTTGGCGGGAACCTTTGGCTCTTCGCCTCTCACCAACGCTGGTGGTGTTATCGCGGATATGTTCCCAGCCAATCAAAGAGGTCTTGCGCTCGGTATTTTCGCCGTTGCCCCCTTTCTTGGGCCGGCTCTAGGCCCAATCGTGGGCGGATTCTCCGGTGAAGCCTTAGGATTCCGGTGGCTGGAAGGTATCATGGCGTGCTTCACCGGCGTGTTATGGATTCTCGGCTCGCTCGCGATTCCAGAAACGTATGCGCCGGTGTTACTGAAGCGCCGAGCCGAAGGGCTGAGCAAGCGAACAGGAAAGACCTATGTCTCGATGGTCGAACACAAGCAGGGCAAGCAATCACCGGCTGCGGCTTTCAAGAAGGCTATCATTCGACCATGGATACTTCTGATCTTGGAGCCCATCGTGCTACTCATCTCTATATACATGGCTATTCTCTACGGTACACTATTCCTCCTTTTTGGTGCCTTTCCAATTGTTTTTCAACAAGGACGCGGCTGGTCTCAAGGCGTTGGAGGCCTCGCATTCCTGGGTGTCGCAGTAGGTATGGTCTCGGGCACAGCGTACGCGATCTACGACAACGGACGCTACAATCGTCTGGAGGCAGCCCATGGCGGCGAAGCTCCACCGGAAGAAGGCCGCCTGCCACCCGCCATGATCGGTGCAATTGCCATTCCCATTGGAATGTTCTGGTTTGCGTGGACGAACAGCCCTTCGATTCATTGGATTGTGTGCATCATGGCCTGTGTCCCTTTCGGCTTCGGCATGGTTCTTGTCTTCCTGCCCTGCATGAATTACCTAATCGACGCATACACCATCTACGCAGCGAGCGTCCTGGCAGCGAATTCGGTACTGCGCTCATCATTTGGTGCCGCTTTTCCGCTCTTCACTGATCAGATGTATGCAAAGCTCGGCATCCATTGGGCCAGTTCGATCCCTGCTTTCCTCGCGCTTGCGTGCACGCCTTTACCCTTTATCTTCTACAAGTACGGAGAAAGCATTCGCATGAAGTGCAAATATTCCGCACAGGCCCATGAGGCAATGGCGCAGTTGCGGCTTTCGAGGCAGAAAACAAATGATCTGGCCCAGGGGGGCACCGAGGAGGGAACTGAAGAGAAGTAGATTGTGTCTCATACACTTTTGAAAATTCCGTTCTCTAACGACATGTTTGCGTTTGCATTAGCGAATGGGGATCACATAGACGTCCTGGTGGACGCATCACCTGAGATACAGGTGTCATGTATTATGCACTGTGAAAGAGTTTGAATTCATTATATAGATAGATTCAGACAATGTACAATATAATATACAATCCAAACATCTTGCACCTAAATCCACTCTTCGATTTCAATATCTCAAAAGGAAGAAAAGGAATTATTTCACGACCGCGTACGGGATCCCATGCCCCGAAAATAGTTAGCGCTCTCGTCATGTCCGACAGAAGAGGCATTCGGCAGTACTTAGGTACATATTTATGTCTAGTCTGGCCCGAGACTTTAACACAACTCGAGTTCTCCATAATTTCGCGGAAGCTAAAGCTGTTGGCAATCTGAAACAGCGTGGCTGCAGGTTAAATATGATCTCTCTGGGAACACTGTACGAAGTGTTGCTGCTTACATATTGTCCTGCGTGCTAGGTATCATGTCGCGAGGTGCGTCTGGTTAGCCTCTCAGCGTTAGCTGGCTTCCTACGAGTTGGTCAATCACAATTAATCAACGGACTGGCGGCTTTATGATGTTGAATCAATCGCTAGTTTGCACAGACTGCCCCTACAATTTGCTTTCCATTTTCAGAAACAGCATGCTAGCAAGCACAGCTCGTGACATCGGTCACTCTATGCTCCAAAGCGTTCCCGATTCAGCTTCTGGGATTGGAGAGCAATATCTAACGGCCTTGCTCTCTTACACGGCTGAAGTACTATACCCCACCGACTAGTTACTAGTGACGTGATATCCATATGGTTTTCGATTTGAAAATGCGTCCCAAGTCTTGTAACAGGGCTGTCGCGATCCTAGCAACATCCACCCAGCTGAAAGAACAATGCCTTGCTTCTATGATGGACAATTTCGGTTACATTGGTGTCGGCCGAAAATCCCCAAAGGGCGCTTCTCGAGGTATAAAGCATGTCGAGGGTGACGATCCTCGATGGGATCTGCGAACCTCAATATTACGACCAGCATTCCACACGAAGCACAGGTCATTTCGAAAGAGCTCGATCTCATCTCAAAGCAGAGCAGCTTACATCAATGGAAGGCAAAGTGGTAAGGAAACCAGGCATACGCTGTGCCTTGCACTATCTACTACCTTCAAGCGACGCTTCGTATGGTATCACTGACTAACGGCAACATCTATAGATAGCCATAACGGGTGCTGCGTCCGGAATTGGGCGCGCGACGGCACAGCTCCTTGCATCGCAAGGCGCACTGCCGTCGATTTCCGACCGCGACGCCAATGGACTCCAGGCTACCTTCGAGTCACTTCCCAGCTCCAACACTGCCGGACGATCGCACCTCAGCACCCAAGTCGACGTCACATCTGCACCTGCCGTCAATGAGTGGATCGCAACCACCGTAGAGCACTTCGGACGTCTTGACGGCGCGGCCAACATTGCCGGTATTCACCTCATGAAGCCCATCCCAGTCCGGGACTTGACGGACGATGACTGGACTCAAGTCCTGGACATCAATGCCACTGGAGTCTTCTTCTCTCTCCGGGCGGAGCTGAAGCACATGCAGAGTGGCGGCAGTGTCGTGAATGTTGCCAGTATCGCAGGCCATATCGGCATGGCTGGGAGTAGTGCTTACTGCTCCAGCAAGCATGCGGTTCTTGGACTTACTAAGGCGGCAGCGCGAGAGGAGGGTGACAGAGGGATTCGTGTCAATAGTGTTGCGCCCGGTAAGATAATCTCTACAGTTAAACGATATTGATGGCGGGTGATGACTAATATCACAATACTGATATCCAGGCTCCATCAAGACACCATTGACGGATCTCATACCCGAGGAAGCCCGAAGCCATATTGTTGCCGCACAATGCCAGAAGCGCTGGGGTGAACCAATCGAGACCGCCAAGGTGATCGCCTTCTTGCTGAGTGATCAGGCTACCTTCGTGACTGGCTCTTGCTACACTGTTGACGGAGGCTGGCTTTCTTGATCAAGGACCATGGTGGGAAGGAAGGGTGTAACTATCTTCAATCATTGCTTGGTCGCGTGAGACAATCGTGAAGCTGTTATGGAGTCTCCGTTTCGGAACAGCAGCAGCAAGGTGAGGTAAAGCTATCGATCCGTCTCCAGGTACCACCAAAGGGACACGGTCTCAATATGCTATTAGAGACATACGAATATTGGCTGATAAGGCTTGGGAAGAAATATTACTGGTATAATTGTAAAGAGGGCACGCGAGAATCTCTGAAACTACCACGAGCGTTTGAAAAATCAAAGGACACAGATCCATCGTGTCCAAGATTGGGATTCGAGGTAAATGCAATCTTATCCGTTGCCTATCGTGCACTCGACTCTCATCACTAATCACTAAACACTACCATTAATAAATACAAATATACTAAGTATGAAGGGCCCCCTTCTCCGGAGAGGCGTGCAGTAAATGAGAAAAGTCGCCGACCCAATATCGATCACAGTCGCATGCAAGTACTAATCATCGCCCATGTGAAGAAGAAGAAGAAGATGAAAATAAAACAAGAAATGAATGCGCAAAAATTAAAGCAGGATATCAACTCAATAGAATCCAAAGGCCGCAGTAACGTACAGCCATCTTTGGAAGGGGAAAATGTGAATCATAACGGTATTCAAAGAGACCGACCAATGGTGGTAGTAGTAGTAGTAGTAGTAGTAGTAGTAGTAGTAGTAGTAGTAGTAGTAGTAGTAGTAGTAGTAG